>NC_028355.1:6367924-6406441 GCF_000741045.1 Vigna radiata var. radiata
TTTTTTATTGATTTTGATTTTTATGATTTTTATATTTTTATTTTTATTAGCAAAGGGATATAACAACACACAATAACAATAAAAAAACCAAAGCTAAAGAAATAAAAAACAAAGACAACAATAAAAACATTACAGTCCAAGCCCAATAAGAAATAGGGGTGTAGAGATTAAAAACCGGGGTGCTGAAGAAACTCATTGGCCCATGACCAAAGATAGGGGTGCAGCTGTGAATATTGGGGGTGGCACGTAGTAGCTGATAGTCAGGCCCAATCTTCTTTTGTTTGCAGCAATGAAACGGGAGTGTGAACAGGAATAGCATGGTGACAGGCAGAGAAAATGGGATTGCAGCCCAAAGACCAAGCCCAAGGCTTTATTTTGTTGGTAGAACCGGCAGGGGAGTGCGAATTGGAGAGCAGTGGTGGTGGGAAGAAGGAAAGCGGGCCAGAGCTGGCCCAAAGGCCTTTAATCCCAATTTGAAATTAGGGGTTATGTCCTTCCTTCCCCATTTCACCATTTATCCAGAGACCTAGGGTTCTCTCCTCTGGTCCGAAAAAAACCAGAGACAACCACCTCTAGCCGGCCACCTTCCAATATCCCTCTAGCCGGCCACCTCAAACCGCGATCAACAGCGTTGCTGAAGACGACACTCATCACCGGAGCCCTCGCCGACCACCGCGCCAGGACCGTTCTCCTTCCTTCCCCTCGTCGCGCCACCCAAACCCTCTGCCAGTACACGCGGCTGATACTGGCAACCGCCGTGACTGCGCCTCCAAACGCCTGGGATGCCACCAAGCCAAGGCCTCCACTCACCGTCGATCTCTCTCCACCACCATTGCGCCCCCACTGCTGGTTCCTCTCCTCTGCGCGAGAGAAAGCCTCTCGTTCGACGCTATTGCCGCAATGAGATTAGGCGCCACCGTCCGTGACCACCCCCACTGCAATTGATGCTGCCGGCGATTATCACTCTCCCCCCTTTGTTTTTATACTTTGATTGGTTTTGTGTATACACAGAAGATGGTGTCCAACTAGATTCTGTTTGGGAAATGGTTTTGGATGGCAATGGGAAGCACGGTAGGGATGGAGGTTAGGAATTGAAGGGAAGGGTTCTTCTCTGTTCTGATTTTTTTTGCTTTTCTGTTCCTATTTCTGGTTTCTTAATATTGGTTTTGGTAATGGTAAGTGTTGATGAAGATGGTGGAATGGTGATCAAGGTTTTTGAGAGCATGGACAGTGGTTAGGATGGGGTCTTTTTGAGGTAAAGGGAGAAGGGGTGATTCGGTTCCTCTGTCTGGTTTCTGTTCTTTTCATTTTTTTTTCACTGCAGGTTGAGAGTGAAGATTATAATGGGTGATGGAGATGGAGGACGAGATGGTGAGGAGGCAAGGTGGTGTGTGATGGAGGACAAATTCCAAAATGGTTTTTCTGTTGTGAGTAGTGGGATTGAGTCATTAAAGAAAGGGAATCTTTGGTTGGGGTAATGAATTCGGGTTGAGAATTGGTGGGTGATTACGAGTTGGGCCAAGCAGAGGGACGGAGTCCGTGAGGGGTGACCAGGCAAGGCCTCTGAGGGAATTCAGGTGATTGAGGTAGTTAGGATGGGTCCTGAGGTAGTCGTGAGCGTATGGGTGATGAGATTGAGTAAGGCTAGAATCAATGTATGTGTTCCCGTGAGGTGTAAGATTAGGGATGTATGTTGGGATCGTTACGGGTGTGATGATGAGGGAATATGGATTGTGTGTGATCGTGAGGTCTCGTGTGCCTGTTGAAATCTGTTGATGTGTATGAGTGGTGTCGGGTGATGAATTGGGAATGTAGGTGTGAGTGAATCTGGTGGTGATGGAGTTGAGGAATTTGAGTGGGGTCCTGGACGATGAAGCATGGTGTGCGTCTTGAATGATTGAGGGAAAAGAAATGTGTCACGTTAGTATGTTGGGTGATCCTAGCGAGGGTGAGGGTGAAATTGGATCCCCAAAATCAATTCCCTGTAACAAATTTTTCCAATGCACCCTTCCCAATCTGCTAACCAACTCCTTTCTTTTTTTCTTTCTTTTCTTTTCTTCTTTTTTTTTTCATTTTGTTTTTTCTTTTTTTCTTTTTTTTTATTTTACCAAAAGAACATAAAAATAAAATCAAATAAGATAAAACAAAAACTAAATCAAAGTAAACTAAATTAAAAAAAATAATAACACAAAATAAAAGAAAAAAAATAAAATTAGACAAAAATAAAAACAAATCCTATTATTAATTACCCGGACGAAATTGGGTGTTGACACTCATCAATAAGATGTATTGATTACCGCTTACAAAGTTTAACACTATTCTCTTAACACTTCACACTTAAAACTCCAAGTTATACACTAACTTATCAAACACAAAATTCCACTACCTACCAAGCTTGGTCAGACACTCCAAGAGCAAAATAGTTGAATAGCATCTCAAATCATTTAATCAATGTATCCAACATCAACAATACATATAACATAAAATCTCACACCTTTCGACCAATATATCCAATGTCAACCGTAAATATAAAACAATGATGCTAATAATTATCATATAATCATACCATAAACTAATTTATGATTCTGAAACAGTTTGAATAAGACCCAGCTTACCATACCTCTCTACCCATACCAACATTATTATTTAAACAATCCAAAACAGACTCTATTATTTTTCTAACCTCAGAAAATATGCTAACAACTCGATTTAAATATTAAACAATTCTAACATATATCTATACTATATTAACCTCAGACTCTATTACCGTACTTTTTAATATATCTATACTATACTAATATAATATATACCCTTTTATCATCAATATAATAAAAACCCGTAAAGCATACTTTTCTTCATACCTTATTATTCTGGACTACCACCAAGCAATAACCAATATTTACTTCACCTCCTTTCTTGTTCATAATTTTCTTCACTCACAACCATTTACCTAAGGTTTTAAAACAAAACAAACACATAACCCTACCCTATCTATGGTCTGAACCAAGGTCTCAACACCAGCAAACAATATAAATATCTATATGTATACAAAAGAAACCTTCGACAATCGAAACTAATCACCCACTTCACAAACGTTGCATGAATAAAACAATATCTGTAAGAACAACTTCAAGATCATCACCCAACACATATACATACAAGATAAATCTAGCTACTCGCCTTACTTAGTCTCGTACTATTTTTGTTTCTAAATTCACCAAGAAAGCTTTAAAACGTCACCGATGGTCCTCATATTTTTTATGCCTCGTTCTCGGCTCTATTTTCTCTTAGAAAACATCTTTTCTCTCCCTTATATTTCTACTTTTCGTTTTTTGCTTTTAGGATAACAAAATGTCAACCCCGTTTTACTCTTATCCTCTACTATTCTATCTCTATCTTTTTAATTTTAATAAAATCTCTCAATTTAAAATTTTCTCTCTGATTCTCTCTTAACTACTTATTAAAATATGGCCCAACACTATTTCTTCCTTTTAGAAAGAGGCCCAACACTAATGGCCCATGAAAGAGATAAAAAATATCTCTGAGTTTCCTTTGCTGGTAGAGACGTCAGTTCTCTACTTTTGTGACAGAGAGATAAGAACCTCAAAGGTTCTTTTAGAACCAGAGGAAGAAGCTGAGCGAGAATTTATGCCTCCCTTGGGTCACGGCAGTTCCAGAAGAGGAAGTAGGCAATCTTGATAAGAGCAACAAGAAAGGTAAGAAAAACACAATCTTTTTTATTTTAGTAATCGTGAAAAATGTCTATCATCTGTTACACTCAAAATGAAATGGGGGAAGCTCTATTTATAGAGCTCTTTGGGGGAACACGGGAAAACTTACATAATAAGAAAAGCTTTACAAATAATAATTGATTACTGTCCTTTTGACAGTAATCTAACAAATACAGTCAATCTCAATAGCCTCCCCTCAAGCTGGATGGTGTATACTTACCAATCCAAGCTTGGGAAGTATAGATCTGAACCTGACGCAATGCAGGAATTTGGTGAAGATGTCAGCCAACTGCTCGTTGGATCGAACAGGGAGAAGATGCAGAAGGTTTTCTTGTATTTTCTCATGAACAACATGGCAGTCAAGCTCTATGTGCTTGGTCCATTCGTAAAAGCTCTGGTTGTGAGCTATGTGTCTCGCGGACTTGTTGTTGCAGTATAGGGTCAAAGTTCCTGTTTCTCATATTTGTAGGTCTTGTAGGAGATAGTGGATCCACTGTATTTCTACTTCTTAGATTTCTAGGAAATAAGGGATGAACCAAGAAAAACGCAAAATCCTGTAGTTGATCTTCGAATATTTGGACACGTTGCCCAATCTGAGTCGCTAAAGGCCTTTAGATGCAATGGGGAGTCAGCAACAAAAAATAATCCTTCTAAGGGCTTTGATTTTATGTACCTAAGGATATGTTGAACAGCCCAATGATGATAGTTAGTGGGAGATTGCATAAATTGACTAGGTAGATTAATGAAAAAACACAGATTTGGTCTGGTATTGGTGAGGTAGAGCAACTTCCCTATTAGTCTTTTGTAGGGACCAGGATCTTCTAGGTAGTTGTCCATCTTGTATAGTGGACTTGTGTCACTCAAGAATGGTGTAGAGGAACGCTTACACCCCAGCATTACTGTTTCCTTAAGGATGTCCAAAGCATACTTTCTTTGACATAAATGAATTCCCTTTTTGGATCTGGCCACTTCCAATTCTATGAAGTATTTGAGTTCTCCTAGGTTCTTTATTTGAAATTTTCTGTGCAATAGATCCTTTATATGATTGATTTCCATCATAGAGTTTCCTGTCAATACAATATCATCAACATATACAAGCAAAGCAGTAAACCCTATAGGTGTTCTCTTAATAAACAATGAGTGATGAGATCTAGATTGAGTATAACCCACAGATATGAGAAAAAAGGATATTTTCAAACCATTGCCTGCTGGCTTGTTTCAGGCCATACAGTGATTTGGTTAGCCTGCAAACCTGTCCCTTTTCATGGATGTCAAGTCCAGGTGGTGGCTCCATGTAAACCTCTTCATTCAAGTCCCCATGTAGAAACACATTGTCTACATCAAGTTGATGTAGAAACCAGTTGTTTGAGGCTGCAAGGGCAATGAGCAATCTAACAGTTGTGAGCTTTGCCACAAGAGAAAAGGTGTCCAGGTAATTAATTCCCTCTTGTTGAGTGTATCCCTTTTCCACTAAACGAGCTTTGAACCTTTTTATGGTACCATCAACTTTATATTTGGTTTTATACACCCACTTACAACCTTTGGGGGTCTTTCCTGGTGGTAGTTGTGTTAAATACCATGTAGGGCTTTGATCTCTCTCTGCATAGCTTCTGCCTATTCATACATGCCTTTTGCTTGATTATAAGATTAGGTTCCTTATTTCCAGTAATAGCCATCATGTACTTTAAGTGCTTCTTTGACAAATTGTCACAACATAACATATCAGAAATGGGATAAGGTATTTTAAGACTATCTATCATAGACAAGGATTGATTCACCTGATGTACATAGTCGCTGAGATATTCAGGAGTCCTTCTAAGCCTGTTAGACCTCTTATAGCTGTGATTTTCTTGACTGTTGTTTGTGCTGTCATCACTTATTTGCTGTGTCTCTCTTTAATTATTGACATTTGTCTCAGCATGTCTTTCATCTTCAGTGAAACAATGGTTGGCAAGAAGGTCATTGAGGGAACCAGTCTTGTCTTCCTCTGTTTCCGTGGTTTCTCTGTTAGCTGACAGATTCTTGTAGGGAAAGATGTCTTCATAAAAGACAACATTTCTACTGACAAAAAGTTCTTTGGTGTTGATGTCTAGAACAATGTAACCCTTGACACCACTTTTGTAGCCTAGAAAATTCCTTTTCTAGCTCTTGGGTCAAGTTTATTTCTATTTTTCTCAAGGGTGGAAGCAAAGCACAAAAATCCAAAAGTTTTGAGATCTAAATAGGTGGGGGGGGGAGTTCATAAACCAGGTCATGAGGTGTCTTGTTATTTAGAATGGGAGAAGGCAATCTATTTATCAAGTAGACAACGTGTCCAACAACATAGGACCAATATGCATTAAGAATATTAGATTGAAAAAGGAGACTACGAGTCACATTCAGTATGTGTTGGTGTTTTCGCTCCACAACAGAGTTCTGTTTAGGAGTTTCAACACAGCTCCTTTGATGATTGATGCCATGCAAATCATAAAAGCTCACACAATTAGATTCAAGTTCATTATCTGACCTAATAGTTTTAATCTTTTTGTCAAACTAATTTTTAACCTTAACAATAAAGTTCTGTAGTAAATCTCTAGCTTGGCCCTTATTATTCATTAGAAAAACCCAAGTGTGTCTACTATAGTCATCAACTATGGTGAGAAAATACCTATGACCGTGTACAGAAATAGTAGTAAGAGGACCTCATATATCACAGTGAACAATCTCAAAGCATTCAGTAGTAGTACAAATACTTTTAGGAAAAGATAGTTTGTGTTGTTTAGCATAGTGGCAAGTATCACAAACAATGTCAGGACCCATTTGTACATAGGGAAACTTTTTACATATTTGTTCAACAACTTTGTGTCCATGATGGCCTAATCTACGATGCCACAAATTTACACCAACATTTTTAAAGGATAATTCATCAACAACTTTTTTCCGAATTAGGAAGAGCTTGTAGATAGTATAGGCCTTTACAAGAGTTAGCATACCCAATCATCTTCAATGTACAATTCTCCCTTATCTGACAAGTCTCAGAAGAAAAGGTTAGGCTGCAATTTAAGTATTTTATAAGACTTTGGACAAAGATTAGATTAAAACAAAAATCAGGAATATAAAGAACATTGAAAATAACAAAGTCCTTAAAGAATTGAACAATTCCTACGTGTTTTGTTGTGAGAGTAGTGTTATTTGGTAGTTTGATAGAGATAGGCTTAATTTTATAAAAGGTAATAAAGTTGCTTTTATCATTTGTCACATGGTCTGTGGCACCAGTGTCAATAATCCAATAAAAAGTACCTTGCTTGTTTTCAGTGGCATCTCACTGTACTTGATTGATTTTGTGAGTTGGTTCCTCTGTCTTGTCTATCATTTTGAGGAGCTTCTGCACCTGTTCTGGTGTAAAAGAGTTAAGAATATTATTGTTGTTGGCACGATGGGAGGAATTCCCTTGATAGGTTTTCTGAATGCCCTCTGGTCCTGTACTGTTCTGGCAAGCATTTGCAGAACTCCAATCAGTCCTCTTATCTTGATTGTTGTCTCCTTTCTTATACCAAGGTGGGTAACCATGCTTGGCATAACATTCATCCACAGTGTGGTTCATTTTATTGCAGTAGGAACACTGTTTTCCATAGCTGGAATTCTTCCCTCTTCCTCTCCCTTGACCACGAGATCTAGTGCCTCGGCCTTGGCTTCTCCAGGTCTGGTCAGGTCTCCATTGACTGTTTCTGTCAGCAACATTAGCCAATATCTTGATTTCTGCAGAGTCCTGTTTCTCTTGTCTCTCTTGCTGCATAATGAGGGAGAAAACCCGATTGATGTTGGGGATAGGGTCCATCAAAAGAATTTGGGTCCTTACAGTGTTGTAGGTATCGTTTAGTCCCTTCAAGAAACATATAACATGCTTCATTTCTCTATATTTCAAGGAAAATTTTGAGAGATCGCAACTACAGGGAGTCTTGCACGTATAAGTGGGTATGGGTCTTAGGGATTCCAATTCTTCCTAGAGAATTTTCAAATCTTTGAAAAACAGACTCACCCCTCTCTCTCCCTGCTTAATGGAATGAATATCCTGGAGCAAGTCAGAAATCTTGAAATAATCACCCTTAGAGAACCTCTCCCTTAACTCATCCCATAGTTCTTTTGCATCTTCAACATATATCACACTTTCTGCAATCTGTGGGGAAAGTGTCTTTGTTATCCAAGAAAGGACCATTACATTGCACCTTTCCCAAGAATCAAATAAAGCTCCAATTCTTGGAGGTTTCTTGATAGACCCATCAATGAATTTGATTTTATTCTTGGATTTCAGAGCCCTTCTCATGCTTATGCTCCAAGAAGAGTAATTGTTTTCATTTAAAACCTGAGTGATGAGGGTGAGACCTGGGTTCTCCCCTTGGTGTAGGTAGAAAGGACTGAGTGGGTTAGCTGATTGATCTGTCTGATCCATTGGAAAACAGAGAGCAAGAAAGTACCAAGAATCAACCCAAGAAGATACCAAGAATGAGAAACAGAGGCAGCGGAAATAGAGCAGGCATTACACCTGCTCCGATACCATATTAAAATATGGCCCAACACTATTTCTTCCTTTCAGAAAGAGGCCCAACACTAATGGCCCATGAAAGATATAAAAAATATCTCTGAGTTTCCTTTGCTGGCAAAGAAGTCAGTTCTCTGCTTTCGTGATAGAGAGATAAGAACCTCAAAGGTTATTCTGGGACCAGAGGAAGAAGTTGAGCGAGAAGTTATGCCTCCCTTGGGTCACGACAGTTGCAGAAGAGGAAAAAGGCAATCTTGATGAGAGCAACGAGAAAGGTAAGAAAAACACAGTCTTTGTTTATTTTAGTAATCGTGAAAAATGTCTATCATCTGTTACACTCAAAATGAAATGGGGGAAGCTCTATTTATAGATCTTTTTGGGGGAAAGACGGGAAAACTTACATAATAAGAAAAGCTTTACAAATAATAAATGATTACTGTCTTTTTTACAGTAATCTAACAAATACATTCAATCTCAATACTACTTTTTAAGATATCATCAACCACCAAATCTTTTTAAAATCTACAATATCTAATAATGATTTTCTCTAAATATAATATTTCTTTTAATCTTTAAACTCACCAAGATTATATCTCTTATTCTCTTTTAACTAATTTTTAAAATAACAACAACTAAATCTTCTAAAAGATTTACATAATATAATTCTATTAAATATCCAGATTATTTAATTTGTATATTTTTCCTTTCTACACTCTCTCTTAATTAATTTCTACACTAGTTAAATAAAAGTAAAAGACTCTTTTGCCTATAGCCAAACAATATAAAAATAAAGAAATAACATAAAATTTATGTTCTAACAAAATTATAAACTCAAAAACACTTCTTTCCGTTGAGCAAAAAGGCGTTGGATTTCCCCGTCTCCATGTCAGCGAAAAAATATGAAAGGCAAAACAAAACTTAGATAAGTCAAAACTGATAGTTCTAATATGCTAAATAACAAAAGGCTTACCTAACATCCTAGTACTTAGAGCATCTAAGCCGAGCACAAATAAGTATGCAAGAGGAAGCCTTGCGAGGTAGTTGGATGGTCATGTCATTGCTCTCTTGGGATGCTCAGTCCAATAGAAGGGAAACTTGGGTTGCATTATTGGTATAGAACGCTGGTAGACAGACCTTTGTATTACAATTTTAAGGAAATTCTTTTTGAATCCTTTGTACCAAGTATTATAAAGGGTGAACAACGTCTGGTCCTTCTCTTATACGAGAGATACCCAAGACTTTTGCGGATGCGGCCAGGTACGAAAGAAACATAGGAAGGAGTTGGGTGTCGGTGTCAGGTCAAGGGCTTCAAACACAACAACAAATGCTTATATAAACACACATTTGTTCAGATGAAGTTAGGTATAGGAGCCACGTTCAGTTCCCGCAAAATACCCATGTGGATTCAAAAAATGGAAGCTGAACGTGCATCTCGCAGAAAATAGCTGAATGCGCTTAAAAGAAATCAGACGTATATCCCTCCTTGTCATGGCATCCACACTAAATTCTTTTGTAGACATTGAGTTTAAAACCTTCTACGTGTCCGGCCTCTGCCACTAGATCCACTTGATCTTGGAACTATTTTATAAAAATATATGCATATAAATGTTGAACTAGTGTGCTCTTGTAAAACTGTTTTATGACTTCTATTGTATAGGGTGTTATACTTGAAACTGTGAAATTGTGCATGTTGTGATGTGATGAATTTAATATGTTTTGAATGAGTTTAATCTCTAGAAATGGTGTGTGCTTATTATTATTTGACTAGGATGAGTTTGTTGGCTGAAATTGATCTCGTTGGAAGGTGTGGAGTAAGGGTTTTGTAATAGCATGTATATGGGTATTAAATAGGTGTAATGGTACTGTTTGAGGTTGTTGTGACTAGTCATATGTGTTAGCGCCAAATCATAGAGCATCCCTGGCCTGGTCCAGTCAGTTGTGACTAGTCATATGTGCTAGCGCCAAAGGTGAGTCTGATGCGTTCAAACATCTGAACCCTCTCCGGTGACCAATTGGGTAGTGAGGCGAGGTTGGGAACAAGCACTCTGTGGTAATGAATAATTAACAAGTAGATCCAAAATTAAGGGAGCATTGTAAGTTGTTTGGAGGGAAGCAAGAGGATGATTTTGTGTATTTGGGTTATGGGGTGCATTGAGTCTGTTTGGGTAGCATAAACAAGTCCATTGTGACTTGTTAGGCACATAAAACTAAACTAAAATGCATTAGAACTGGCAGAATTTAATTGGAGTCCCTAAGTAATGAGATTAGATGTTTTAGAGTTGAATTCAAGTCTTAATCACTTTAGATTAGTAGTAGGAAGGTTTAGAAACATTTAGGCAAGTTTAATTAAGTATATAACGTAATCTATGAGGGGTAGAACTTGAGAAAAGTTGATAGAATTGGTAAGTTTGAAGTGAGTTGCGAAATTCTGTAGGTTTGCTGTTAAAGGGTTTTAGCTTAGCGAGGAGCTAGCTAAGCGAATTATTGGTGTCTTTTTTGGTATTTTTAGCTTAGCGAGGGGCTAGCGAAGCGAATTATTGGGTCTTTTAATTTTGGTATTTTTAGCTTAGCGAATAGTGTGCGTTGAACGAATTATTGAGTTTGTAATATGCTATCTCCTTCTCTGTTTTGCTTGATTTGAAATTAGGGTATGAGTTGAATTAATTATGGTTAATGTATGATTATGTAAAAGTGTATGAACATCGAACATCATGAGTTGTGTTTTAAATTGAAAAGTATGATTGTTGCGATGTTGTTAAACCGCAAGTGTATGATTATAAAGTGAAGGAAGTATGGGTTCAAGGTTGTTGATGGTGGTAAATGAAAAATCTCTCGGTGAGATTCTTAAAGTTTTAGAATGAAAGTTAGAGCTCAGTCTTAAGGGTCTTCCTGACGCTCCAATGGCCTTTCTTCTCACGTAGAGAGGATTGGATCATGCGGTGAGGAGTAGCAGGAGGTCTTAGTCTTGGAGGCTTCCAGTATGCTCCAAGGCACGGAACAGGCTAACCTCGTGAGTGTGGCAGGGTGGGAAACCCAAGTTTCATAAGCCACCACGGGTGCATGACCCGCCATAGCTCGACTCTCATTCTAAAGTCTGGACGAGTCAACTCTAGCATTTAACATGTTAGGATATATGCCTTAATCTGTTTGAATTGAGATTAACTCGTGTATATTCTATGTTTGACATGATGCATTCTTTTTATATAATTAGCTCACCCTTACTTGCTTGTGTTTGTGCCATGTTGTATGTGTTTCCTTTTGCGATAATCATCCACTTGGATGGGAGCAGATGGCGAGGAGGATACTTTGAAAAAAGCTCTTGATGGGAACGGTAGTGCTGCAACTTAGATTTGCAAGCTTTTATTTCCATGAACTCATATTATTTTGAAGAACTTTAGTGCATTTAAAGTTTTAAATTCTTCAAAATTTTAGGGAGAAACTCTAGTACTCTAATTTTCATTTCTCCACTATTCTAAAGATGAATGTAATCCTAATTACTTTAAATTAATCACTCTTAACTGTTTTCCTGTATTATACATGATGTCTTTATTATATTTATGCCTTTTCTATATATTTTTAGACGTCATACTTTGGCTTATTGAACTTGGTCATTTTGGTGATCACGAAAACTAAACTTAAAACTTATTTTCCGTTTATTGTAATTAATGACTATTCAAAACCTTTTATCATTAATAATGGTAATTTTAATAAATATATTTTATGTTGTGGATGTATTTCAATATTTTAAGATCTTTGTCTATTAGTATTTTCAAAACAATGTTATACTAAAATTGATGTTGAATTACGACATACACTTAAATTGAAATATGAGTTTATTTGAAAATATTTTAAAAAATAATTTCGTGAAAGAATATTGAAATGAACGATAAAAAAATTATTTTTAATTAAATTTATGAATTTGAAAATATTGTTTATGACTAACTTTTTAGAATGAGAGTGCTTTCTTTGTAAAATCATTCTTTTTAATATTTTTTTATCTTGTTATTGTTGATTATGAAGATATTTTTTTTGCTTATACTACTTTGAAATTTTAGTTTAACTTTTCATAGTTTCATCATAGTTGAAATAAACTTAATTTTTTTTCATAACACTACAACAAAATCAGATATAAAAAAATGATTAATTATGGACTAACTTAAATATTATTTTATAAATTAAAAATTGTTGATATATAAGATAGTCTTTATTATAAATAAAAAGTTATAATTGTCTTGTGATTTAAAGTGTATATTAAATTTTAACCTTAATTACCATAATTTTAATTGTTAAAAAATTAGTGCTTAAATTAATTTTTAATTTAGAATTATAAATAATTCAAATTCAATAATAATAATAAGTAACTATTGATAATTTTCCACGCACATACATTACAACTCTAATTTAAAAACATATAGCATGAAACAATAATTTAAAATGCTAACCAGGAGATTTATCCTTAGTTGAAACCCTTCTGCATTAGCTGAAAGTAATGAAATTTGCTAATACGTAATTATAACAAACTATAGTAACTTAATGATATTAACATTTGAGCATCAAGTTCAGTTCTGGCAGAAGTAAAGCCTCTGAAAACAGGCAAGTCTACATATATAATGCTACTAACCTACCAAGAGGACAAGAAACCATAAGAATGACTGAATTTCAAAGCAGAAAATATATTTTTCCCTTTTTAAATATAAGAGGATCAATAATAAGTTTTTTAATATGATGAGAAATCTTTTTATTTTATATATAAAATTTACACTAGTGGAAAAATGTTGTTTAACGTCACCCCATAGACGTTGGTTAAAGGGTTCACTGACATAAAATGATGACCGGTAACAAGTTCATAAATAAGTCGGACATATAGACGTCGGGCACAGATCCACCCAACGTCTAAAACATTATAGACGTCTATGAGAATCCAAACAGACGTCTAAAGGTCTTCCAGGTAGGTGAATAGTCGCCATATCGACGTCGAATACCACCACAGCGACCTCTATGGTCGAGTATACACGTCGCGCTGACGCCAACCGACATCTAAAGGTCTGCCAGGTTGGTGAACAGTTGCCATATAGACGTCGGTAGCTCCAAATAGACGTCTATAACCTGACAGGTAGTTGAGTATCATTAATGTTCCGCCATATAGACGTCAGCGCCCCCTGCTAGCTGACGTCTATAGCTTAATAGTTAGGTGAACTCTAATAATTATTTCGCCGTATAGACGTCGACTACGATGTAACTAACGTCCATAGGACTACAGAGTTCAATTAGACGCCAGTTTCACAAGTAACAAACGTCTATAATTCGCGCCAATATTAATATTAAAATCATAAAGACGTCAAATTAGTGATAGAACCGACGTCTATAGTACCTTATACTATAGAATGTGAACCCGCGAGCAGTAACCACTATTCATCGTCTTCTTCCTCAAGCTTTTCTATGTTGCGACATTCATTTCGAGGTTCGTTTTCTCTGTTTTGGACCGTTTAAATGTAGTTTTGCTCCGGTTAAATTAGTCTTTGAAGAAAAATCTTTCATTTGAACCGATTAAAATTAGATTTGGTTGCATTTTGTTGCAGTTTCTGGCGTCTTGTTGAGTTGCATTTTGGAACGTTTTTGGCCTGCGTTTCTGACCTATTATTGGGCGTGCACTCCTTCATTTCCCTGCATTGCGAATTTAATCTTCTAAAAAGGTTAGGTTCTTTGTTGAAAACTTAATTTGTATGGATATTATTGGCTTTTGTGTATGCATTTTATTGAGTTTTATGTATGCATGCATGTTATTGACTTTTGTGTATGCATGTTGGCATTGGTGAATATGCATTTTATTGGATTTTATGTATGATTTCGTATTGACTTTTTGTTATGCATGTGTTTGAAGATTTTTAATATATGCATGTGATAAAGTTTAGTTATGTTATTATAATTGGCATATGTTAGATTATTAGTATCAAATCATTGAGTGAAACTTAGTTTCCGTTTGAAATTTAACACAAACGATTAATCTTTTAATTGTTTGTATTAAATTTTGAATTGTCCGATTGGACAGTTTAGGAAAATTATTTTTCATAAATTTGCTATAACATGTACGTTGGAGTTTATGCATAAGATTGATGAAATTTCGGTTCATTATTTGTGTTGTCCGGATGCATATTTGATTGTGGTCATCCTTAACTACTCTCATTTCATGTATCTCGAAGACCAATGCAAAATGCTGCCGAAATTTTATCAAATTAATGATGTAGACTTCTTTGCAAATGTCTTAGCAATTTATGAAAAATAATTTTTCTGAATGGGTAGGGCCTAACCTTGTGAGAGTTAAAAAAGTGAAACTGATGAAGTATGTTACGAACATAGTATGGATCGAAGTTGGATGAATGCACGTTGCATCTCTGAAGAATATGAGAAGGGTGTTTTAGTGTTCTTGCAATATGTTAAAGAAAATGCAAAGTCTGTGAACGGGGCATATTTTTGTCCTTGTGTTCTTTGTGTTAATCAATTACGACAAGACTTAGGCAATTTGCATTACCATCTATTCATGTTCGACATAATGAGAACTTATACCTTTTGGACTTGGCATGGAGAAGTACTGGACCGGCCTATCACGTCACGAGGAACGAATTATGTGGAAGAATGAATGAGTGATCATTTAGAGGACATGATACGTGATGTTGGTGAAGATAACTTTGGAAGAGCTAATTTATATGATTCTCTTATCAATGATTCAGAGCAACCGTTGTACCCAGGTTGCTCGAACTTTACACGTCTGTCTGCAACTTTGAAGTTGTTTAGTTTAAAAGCAAGGAATGGATGGACTGATAAAAGTTTCATAGAGTTGTTGGAGTTGTTGAAAGAGATGCTTCCAGAAAATAATACTCTACATATTCGTAATTACGAGGCTAAAAAATATTTATGTCCAATGGGTCTTGAATATCAAAAGATACATGTTTGTCCCAATTATTGTGTTTTTTACATAAAGGAGTTTGCTTCGCTGAAGTATTGCCCAACTTGTGCTTTAAGCAGTTTTAAAAAAGAAAACTGACAGAAACACTGTTAATGAAGGTAATGATGGTGCACCTGCTAAGGTGATGTGGTATTTGCTTATAATACCTAGGTTGAAACGTATGTTCTCTGTTAAAGAAGATGCAAAGAACCTTAAATGGCACGTTGTCGGAAGAAAGTGCGATAATCTTCTTTGATACGCAGCAGATTCACCACAGTGGAAGAAGATCGATGAAACATTTCCAGAATTTGGTGTAGATCCAAGAAACTTAAGACTTGAACTTGCAACTGATGGTATGAATCCCTACGGGAACTTAAGTAGCAAACACAGTTCATGGTCAGTTATGTTGATGATATACAATATTTCTCCTTTGTTGTGCATGAAGAGAAAATATGTCATGTTGTCAATGATGATATCGGATCCTAAACAACATGGCAATGACATTGATGTTTACTTGAAACCTCTAATTGATGATTTAAAATTGTTGTGGGAAGAATGTATCGAAGTGTTCGATTCAAATGTTGAAGAAAATTTCTGTTTGCCTACAATATTGTTTTGCACTATAAATGATTTCCCTACCTATGGAAACTTCACTAGTTATAGTGTTAAAGGACATTTTGCATGTCCGATTTGTGAAGAAAATACTAATTACCTTCAATTGAAGCATGGTCAAAACACGGTATATACAAGACATCGGAAATTCCTTCCTCACAATCACCTTTATCGTAGATTGAAAAAAGCATTCAATGGAAGTGTCGAGGATGAGATTGTGTCGAGACCCCGTAGTGGTGAAGAGGTGTACAATGAAGTCAAAAACATTGACATTGTGTTTGGAAAACATCATAAAAGTACCTTTACAAAAAACGTTTGGAAGAAACGATCAATATTTTTTAATCTTTCTTATTGGTGTAAACTTGATGTTAGACATTGTATTGATGTGATGCACGTAGAAAAAAAGTTTGTGACAGTGTCATCGAAACTTTATTAAACGTGAAAGGGAAGACCAAAGATGGAATAAAAGCAAGACATGATTTGGCTTAAATGGGAATCCGAACAGAGTTACATCCACAGACAATAGGAAGACACACTTATCTACCCCCAGCCTGTTATACTCTTTCTAAAAAAGAAAAACAAAGTTTTTGTAACTCTTTAAGAAGTGTGAAGGTTCCACAAGGTTATTCTTCAAATATTAGTAACCTTGTTTCTATGCAAGAACAAAAGTTAGTTGGTTTAAAGTCTCATGATTGTCATACATTGATGCAACAATTGTTACCAGTTGTTATTCGAGGCATATTACCTCCTTCTGTTAGAGGTATTCTGACACGTCTGTGTTTGTTCTTTAATGTTATTATGCAAGAAAGTTGTTGACCCTCGATGTTTAGATCAATTGGAAAATGAAGGAATAAGACTACTATGTGAATTGGAGATGTATTTTCCACCTTCTTTTTTTGATATCATGGTTCATTTGATCGTTCATCTAATCCGAGAAATTCGAATATGTAGGCCGGTTTACTTAAGGTGGATGTACCCTGTTGAAAGATACATGAAAATCTTAAAGGGATATGTCAAGAATCAGTATAGACCAGAAGCTTCAATCACAGAGAGATACATTGCAGAAGAAGTCGTTGACTTTTGTTCAGCTTATATGCCAAGTTGTGAACTAGTGGGTCTACCCAAGAGCATACATGAAGGAAAATGTGAAAGTAAGGGTCGTGGTGTGAGGATTCAAAGTGTTAGTAGAAAAGAAGTTGATCAAGCTCATTTGTACATCTTATACAACACTAATGATGTGATTATTACATTTCTGAACACATTAATGAAATAAAGGCATCACACCAAAAAATGAGTTAAAAATGGCATCTTAATGAACATTTCAAAACCTTCTTACAATGGTTTAAGAAAAAGATTTATGCGACTCCACATGTTTCTGAAACTCTATTGAGGTTATCTCATGGGCTGAACACAGATGTCATTACATATGGTGGGTATTATATAAACAATATATCTTTTCAGACAAAGGAAGAAGATGACAAAAGTAGGGTTCAAAATAGTGGGGTTACACTACAAGCTGAGTCTGTGCACTTTTTTAGTTCTAAAGACAAAAATCCAATCACTGCGTCAATGAGTTATTTTGGAGTAACAAGAAATATGGGAGGTGGATTATGTGAGGTTTAGAGTCCCCGTTTTCAAGTGAATGGGTTGATATAAATTCTGGTGTCATGACAGATGACTCTGGTTTCACATTGGTAGATCTTAAAAAAAATGAATTACACTGATGAACCATTTATTATAGCCAGTCAAGCAATCCAAGTATTCTATTTAAGTGATCCCGCAAATGAGAAATTATCAGTGGTTTTGGAAGGAAAAAACATGCACGGGTATGATGATGAATAATCTCTTGATATACTTGAGACAACATCTGCCACATCAAGACCCATTGAAGACTCAGTTCATGATCTTGCCGATGACATACATGCAATTCGTAGTGATCACAATGAAGGGATCTAGGAGAAAACAATATCTTAATAATTAATGTTTTCTGTTTTGACTATAAATGTACTTATATTCGGATGAATATTTCAATTAGTACTAACCTTGTATATATTTTTTAGGTATGTCGAACTTAGACTCAGCATCAGGACAGACCAAACGTACACGAGGCGTGACACGATTGGCAGAAGTGACATTCGGACAAGTTCATGGGCAGAGGAGACATCTTGAGATTGACCACATATCAGGTGTGGCATCAGGGCCAAATGCTGATAGATTTAGTAGTTATTAGGATAAGATAGCCAAAACCCATGTTTCTATCCTTCATGCAACTTGGGATGACGTCCCAGAGGTCGAGAAGAACCTCTTATGGCAAGATGTTCAGGTATGGTTACTTTAAAATAAATTTGATATACTTATTTCTTTGATCTCATTATGTCATTAACATTTTCCTTGTTTTAAACAGCTAAAATATGATGTTCCAAACACACTTGAGATGAAAAAGAAGTGTTACAAAAAATAGCAAAGAGATGGAGCAATTTCAAGACAAGGCTGACACGTCTATATGTGTTTGGAGACAGACAACATGAGAACCCAAGTAAGGATTATTCCTTCACCGATGAAGAGTGGATGCAATTTCGTGCATCTAGAGAGTGAGGAATGGAAGGTATTTATCTTAACAAACAACGTCTTAAAAGGAGTTATTATTAAATAATTATGAATATACATGGTTTTACACGGTAAAAGGTTAGCCGCCCAAGAAAGGCAAAGGCTAAATGATGCACCACACGTGTTATCACGCGGTGGTTATGCGAAACTTGAGAATAAAATTCAAAAGAATCGAACGGATGAGTTCGGGCTTCAGCCCCCGGACCTTGCACCTCTTCCTACAACGTACGAGATGTGGAAGGCTGCTCGGACGAAATCAGATAGGAACATGACATCTGCTTCAACTGCATTGATCTCACAGAGAATTGTAAGTTGAAATTGTAAACATTGTTTGATTCTGTATTTATCATATCATGCAATTTAAGTAACATTTTTTTTATGTGTAGGATGAGTTGGTTGAGTAGCAGACATAAGGAACATTTACTCCCCAAGGTAGGGACGACATTCTAAAACGACCATTGGAAAACCGGAGCACCCGGGACGTGTACATGGAGTTCCTGGGGCGATTGGTCTTCGTGGCTACTTTGGCCATGTTCAAAAAACAACTCAATCAACGAATCAGGAGGCACTGAGGCAGATGGATCTTCAGTGGGAGGAAAGACTTCGCCAAAGCACGAGAAACATGGAGGAATGATTCAATGAGCAGCTAGAAGAACAAAAACAAATACAAAGAGCGCTTGAAGAGAAGCTACAATCCATGACGCAGGGCTCCTTGGGGTTGCCCACTGAAGCTCCCACACCACCTCGTGTCAGCACTAGAGGATCCTGCTCCACTGTAGAACTTACTGAGTACATTAGTCAGTATGAGTTGTTGGTTGATGGGGATCCCCCACACATTTTAGCTGTCAGACGAGTAGTTGAGGGAGGCCAGACTAGTCATGGTGTTCCCATATTACCCCAGCATGTGCGTGTCATGATTGACGAGGTTCGGGATCCCCAAGCTCAGGTGCTTGTGCCCACTCCAGAAGTTCAATTTGTGGGGAGGCCATAGGAACTTTTTTAGCCTGACCTAGAGCATTGATTATCACACACATTGCTACACAATAGGTATAATATTTTTATCATTACTAATTTTATATTTTCATTTAAAAATATTTGTTCATAACTTTGAAAATCTTATCTTCAGTTCACACGTCCTCAAAAGCAGCCGATGCATGAGGCACCAATACCTGAATATGATGACATGGCTGAAGTAGAGGATGATCCAATAGCAAAACTAATGTCAAGAATTCCCAGCTTCAACAAAGGATCAATACAAATATACTGGGATTTAAGAGTATTTGGTCTCCCCCCATATGCCAGTATATATCACATTCAATGATGTATCCAAAATCATTGCGGGAGACAAGATGTTGAATATTTCCATTATTCAACTATGGTGCATGTAAGATAGTTAATTTTGTCTACCATAATAGTTTTATTTAGATTACTAGTTTGTAACCACTTAACTTTGTTATTATAGGTACATGGACACAGTCATTGTAGACCAAGGTCGGTCTTCCGTTTACGGATTTGTTGAACCTCAGACCATTCAACGTTGTGGTAACACAGTTGAAACCAAACAAAATTATTTGGAAACATGGATGGCTGAGTCAAACAGAGACGTATACCTTATGTCATACATTGATAGGCATGTGTTGTTTTATGTAAAGGGTAATTAAAGTTTACTTAATTAGTTTACTAACTATTTATGATGTTCCAAACAGGGCTCACTGGTAGCTGTTGGTCCTCATTCCCAAACAATGTACAGTTGTATTCTTATGTTCGCTGCAAAGGAAGATGAAAAATGACTTGAGAAAAATGCTTCAACGATAAGTCTTTCGCCAAAAATGACTTTGAAATTCATGTTGACCTTAATTTTTTATGATTTGATACTTATATTAATATTAGTTTGTCTTTTAATGTAAATAGAGTAATGGGTAAATCTCAAGGTCAGCTAAATCAAGTCCTGTATCCAAAGGTTTGGTGCATTTATAGTTTTAATTCATATACTATGTTATTCAATGATCTTAATTCTTGACTATATTTAGTTTGTCATTTTAGTGTAACAAGCCGCTAGATTCATGGGAATGTGGGTACTATGTGATGTCTTGGATTAAGACCATCATTCGAGCTGACATTACAGATGATTGGAATGAGGTAATAATCATGCTTACTTTCAAAACATCACAAATCAATAATTTTCTTTGAACATATATCAAACCATAATGAATATTTCTTAATTGTGTAGCGCATCAACAATTTATCTCCTTTACTCGAAGACACCATAAAGCACATAAGGCAGGAATGAAAAACTTATCTACTACAAAATTGGAATTAGGAAGACTTATATTTGTCGTTGAACATTACTTAGGTTTAGTTTAAGTTTATAATTTCATATTTTTTTTGACATCTAGGCATTGACGAGAGCGGGGAGTGATCGCGTGCGAGAGGCACAGAGTGCAGCTCTTGGCAGGCTTCTAGTGGAAAGGACACATGGACGAATCGAACATACACCAGAATGAGAGGGATCTAAAGACTATATAGGTATGGGACTATACAGTTGAAGGATGGCTTAAATGAATTGATTTGGATACTCATATCAACAAATGCATTTGCTTTTCGGTAGCCTAACCCATAAGAACTCCATGGTTAAGCGTGCTTAGCCTGGAGTAATTTGGGATGGGTGACCTTCTGGAAAGTTTTCTTAGAAAGTGTGCAAGTGAGGACAAAGCACACTGGAAAGCCTCTTGTTAATGTGTGGGGTCAGTCAACAGTCCCTGTAAGTTGTTGGGGAGTTACAGATGTCATTAATGTCACTCGAATAGACGTCGGTTCCATATATGACGTTAAAAGCCCAAAATAACCGATGCCTAAAACCCTTTCTGCATTAGTGTTAAAATATGAAATAATTTTCGTAAAAAAGTCATAAAATTTTAATAAATATATTGTTTTACTGTAATTTGATCATAATGTAGACTAGCTAGCACCTTGTTCCATGATTGATTCCTGAATATCAAGTTGGGGGCACCTCCATTGTACTCCTCTGTTTTAATGCAAGTGGACTTGTATCATTCATACAGAGTAAACATAGTTTTGCCTCTTTCTAAGCTCAAAATGAAAACGAAAATAAACGTTGTTACCTATTTCAAGAAAAAAGCCACTTAGGAATGAACAACCAGGGTGTGGTTGTTATATGACTCAATGAAGTAGTAAAATGTTTGCACATCTTTTTATTCTCCCAAATGTTTTCAATCTCATAAGCCAAAACTTAAAACCATAAATAGGATTATTATAGTTAAATTGGTGGAGGAAATCAGTCACTTAATATATGTGGTGTTAAATTGGTGGACGAAATCAGCAACTTAATATATATATATATGTGTGTGTGTGTTAAATTAATTATTTAGGGGTATTCATTAATAATTAAAATTTATTTCTTCCAATCAATTAATGTAAAAATTTATAATTATCACATGTACAAGAATATTTGAATGGGATTATGTTAAGATAAATTTGGTTGATTAATATGAGTTACTCTATCTTTTAAGTTTGTGTTTGAAGTAAAGAATGAATGTAAATTAAGGGAATGATAACATCCTATTTTAGTAGAATAAAACTACAAAAATAAAACATTACATGAATGATAACTTACTAGAAACTACAAACTAGACTACCCCAAGCTACCACACACACACAAACATATATATATATATATATATATATATATATATATATATATATATAGACTATATCTTATACTCCTTAAAGAATGAGTAAACATACCTTAATACGCCTCTGAATGTACACTCAATGTCTTAACAATGCACCAAAGTCTTCCACAACAAACAAACCAAACAACACCCCATTGTGTGCCCACAATAGACAAACAAGAAAAGGGTTTAGGATTTTTACATTTTACAAATTAAATTACTTAGGAATGAACGAAATTTACTTATAAGAAGAATCACCAATTGACCAAATCTAACACAACTAATATTGAGAGATGGGTAGGCAACCTAACTTCTTTGTGAATCACTACAACATATTAAACCACTACCGAACGAATAAAGTTATATATTAAAGGAAGAACATTATGGACTCACCATAGACTCACCGAGATTGAATGACGACAACATTGACCTCAGAGTACGAGAATAAGAGTCCTAAGGTTCCTCTGTGACAAATCTAGGGTTTGTTGGTGGAGAACATAGGTACAACACAGGGGCAAGTGGGCCATGATTGGAGGCAGGGACTCCTAAGATTCGAGGCACGAAGATGATGGTTCCAAATAAGGAGAGGAAAGGTTCGAGAAGAATGGTTCGATGAGAAAAAAAGGGCTCGACAATAGGGAAGGCTGGAGAAGAAGGTTTGGAGAACAATGGCTCAATGAGAGGGAAGAACAAGAGCTCGAGAGGGAAGAACGTGGGCTAGATGCAAGGGAAGAAGAAGGGCTCGAGGAGAAATTTGCAAGACTGATTCTACCACTTAGGTTTTCTCTTAGCTTTAATTTTTTAATTTTTTTTATTATATATTTTAAAATACGTATGTAACGAGGAACCCACTTACATTCGAATATTACATACGGATTTATCCTTGGAAAGCTTCTGCCAAAAGGCCTCACCATTGCATATGGAAAATCCGTATGTAAATTTATTTCCTATTACAAAATGAAAAATTCATATGTAACTCATCCGTGTGTAAAATCAGTATGTAATGGGGTCGTTACATACGAATCAATATCTGTATGTAATAATCCGTATTTAAATGACATTTTTCTTGTAGTGGATGTTGAAAAATAGATATAGTATATATGTATTGTTGTGAGATGCTGAAACACTTGAATTCTCTTGAAATTATATATATGCTACTAATATGTGCTTTATTGAGGTAGTATGTGTTTTATTGAAGTTGGATGACATAAACATGACATTAGAAAAAACATCAAAATCATAAAGTTAAAAATAGACACAAACACAAAATACTACTTAATTTAATCGATTAAAATTCTTCTTAATCGATTAAAACATAATCTTATTAAATACATGGAAGGTTCAAGAAGAACAACAAATTTGAACCCAAATTTAAAGTCAACATCGAACACATATATCACTCAACATAAACACATATAGACATGTAAGGAAAGCATGAAACAATATTTATTTCCACCAAGAACACTTATCTCTTAAAGACCCATGAACGAAACTCTTGTTCTGAAAAGAGTTGTTAGTAGTTTTTATTTCTTTGAAATAGAGCAATATATTGCTCAAAGTATATTAGTGATACACAATATAGAACATCAGGTAAGCTGTTTCATTTTATTTTATGTTACTAGATAGAGATATTTAATATATTGTTATTTAATATTTATGTTATTTGTTAGAGATATTATATTTAGTTTATATTGTGTTTATGTTAATTAGGGAAATATAGTCCCTATATGTTTATTAGGGAAACATTGTTCTTTTTTTATTTTTTTTTATTCTTACATATTCATTTGTATTTGGGCTTAGCCCATATTTCTTCTATTATAAATAGAGAANTTAGGGAAACATTGTTCTTTTTTTATTTTTTTTTATTCTTACATATTCATTTGTATTTGGGCTTAGCCCATATTTCTTCTATTATAAATAGAGAATCCTATGTGTGTCTTTAACACAAGGGATTAATTCCAATATATAATTTTCACTATAATTAACATGGTATCAGAGCAGGTTTTCTAATCCTTTTCTAGTTCGTCTTTGTTGCCGTCGGTGGCCGTCGCCACCGGCGGCCCTCTCCTAAAAGTTTCTTTTTCAACCTGTGCCTTTCTGCTTCAATGGGCAATCTCTAGTTTTTGTCTCACATCTGTTCGGTGTTGCTGTTTGCCACTGCCCGTTGCTGCTCACCACCAGCCGCCACCTGCGAGTTGTCTACTGTCTCCGGCCACCGTCTCTGGCCACCGTCTCCGGCCACCGTCACCGATCGTCCGCTGCCTCCAACAACCGTCAACGGCAGTCCGTCGCCGGCCACCTTCTCCGGCCACCGTCTCCGGCAACCGTCTCCGGCCACCGTCTCTGGCCACCATCTCTGGCAACCGTCTCCGGCCGTCGTCTCCGCCACTTGTGCCACTAATGCACCAACACCTAGTCCTACCTCTACTACTTCCGCTATCTTCTCTATTCTGAAAGGTCTTCAAGGACAGTTAGTGGTTAACACCAAGAAATTTCAACACTAAAATTATGGGTTGAAACAATTTCACCAACCCTTTGTCAAATCTGTCATATTTGTTTTTGGGTGCTTTGATGAATAAGAGCTCATTATGATCTTCCACTTTCACGGTCTGTCATTGGCGCGCCGTCATTTCCGTCGTTCGTCGTGAGGGGGAGTATGTTTCCAGCCAGGTTTCAGGCTTTCAGACTCCACTAGTCAATGATGGCAGTCCTTGCAGTTTTGTCGCTTCTAGCCACTACAGGCCCCATCAGTCAATGATGGCATTCCCTGTAGTTTTGTTACTTTTAGCCATTACAGGCCCATCAGTCAGTGATGGCATTCCCTGTAGATTTGTCGCTTTTAGCCACTACAGGCCCCATCAGTCAATGATGGCATTCCCTGTAGTTTTATCGCTTTTAGCCACTACAGGCCCCATCAGTCAGTGATGGCGATCCCTGTAGTTTTGATGCAAGTCCCATCCTTACTTGATGGCAATCTAGTCCCTGGAGTTTGTCATTGTTCTCTTTTGTCATCCCACTTGAAGTTTCATGGTGTTATTTGAAGTTTCGTAGTTGTCCACTACTGTCCATAAATTGCTGTTAGTTGTTCGTCGACATGTGATTGCGCATCTGTTTGCCGCACACTCTTGAAGACAGATCATATATTTCAAATTGAGTTTATTTATTCCAAGCTTGATCCATACAATCTGTATGCTCCAGCTTGAGGGGGAGTGTTAGAGATATTATATTTAGTTTATATTGTGTTTATGTTAATTAGGGAAATATAGTCCCTATATGTTTATTAGGGAAACATTGTTCTTATTTTATTTTATTTTATTCTTACATATTCATTTGTATTTGGGCTTAGCCCATATTTCTTCTATTATAAATAGAGAACTCTATGTATGTATTTAACACAAGGGATTAATTCCAATATATAATTTTCACTATATTTAACATTATTAAAAAAATAATTAGTTATATTTATTTTCAATATAATAAATATTTATATATGATAGCATGGTGAAGAAGCATTGCACCAGTTTGAATCTATAAATTGGTGGTTGATTATAAGATCAGTAAATCATGGATTTGAGTAATATATTTAGAGACATGCTTGATTTTTTAACTTATGTAAATTCTTAACTTTTTCAGTGAATGTATTTTATTTCATGTTTTTAACTAGTTATAACTTTAACACTTGTTCTTTGGAAATTTTATTATCTTGCCAATTTTGTGGATTATTATTATTTTTCTCTTATAATAGACAGTGAAATTTTATTTTATTTTCCATTATTTTTTTAATAGATGAAACATAATACATTGTTTATTTTAGGTGTTTAATGAATCATCACCAATATCAAAGAAGGTCATCACCGGAATAACATATCAATGGACAAATTATCTTCTCCAATTTGGAAATTAGGTTTTGATTAGGTGTTGTTCATGTCTCGTTTAGATTATGTTTAAAGTTAGACTTTTGTTTACATTACATACTTTATATTAGACATCTTATTATTTATTTTAATTTTGGAACTTTTATTATGTAAATGGAACAATTTAAAATATATATTATGTTCTAAAAAATTTGTTGTATTTCAAGTTTAGGTTTCGTGATTAAATAAAAATAAATAAATTTAAATATATTATGGTCATAACAGATTTAAATTTGGTACCATTTTATTTTGTAAATGTACAACAAACTTAAAATTTATGTCTGTCAAATTTAAGTTTGTTGTAAAACAGATTTAAAAAATCTGAAATAAAAGACTTAAAAAGTCTATTTTGTACTAGTGGCTCTTGTCAAAGGTCCAACGTGGGTTCCTCTAGATGGTCCTCTATCAAATCTCATACATAATTTTTACTATATCGAACATATTTAATAAAAAAAATCAATTTTAAAAAAATTAACATTCTTTCATTTAAAAATCAAATTGAGACCTAAGTAAATCAAAAACACATTTAAAAAGAATGAAGTTATAAGACAACAACACTTGACACTCACATTAGCACGTGAACACAAAATATGTTGCAAAAAAAAATTAAAAATAATTAAAAATTTAAAAATTAGAAAAAAAACTAACAACTGAAATGTGACATGTCTTTAATGTTGTTGGAAATTAATTGAAACAAAATAAAAAACAGACCTACTTAATGTTTTCAACCAAAATTGAGACCAAATGACTAATTAAACCTAAATCAAATTTTAAGAGACTTATACACAAGGTAAAAAAAACAAAAATACAATAAAAGGAAATTGTTTTCTAGAGAATTCTAAAAAATTAAAAATAAAACAATTAAATAAATAAATAAATTATCGGTTCATTCCCAATTGAATTCTTCATCCATTTCCTAAATAAAATCAATTTATCAAACTAGTATTAATCAATTAAGTATCTTATACGTTTTCAAGTATCTATGATTAAGATTTTTATTCCTTTAACTCTTGACTTAAACAAATAAGTGACACTTAAAATTTAAAAAAAAAACAATAAGAAAATAAAAAACAAGCTAAAAAAAATTCAAAATAGTGATATGTAATTACTTTTGAAGTGACATTAATGCCAAAAAAATTCAAAATACTGTCATTATAATTAACTCGCAACTAAATACAATAATGAAAAGAAATATCATATTATTTGTTTTAAGTGGTTATTCAAAATTAAAATATTACTCAATTACTTAATCCCTCCTTTTATATTCGAAGGTATAATACTATTTTTGGGTTCATTAGAACACATTTATTAGGAAACAGATGAATTTGGCCCTTTGCAGCATCCTAAATGGCCTTTCATTTAATTTCCTACAAAGCCTTCTTTGATATCCATCTACTGTACATGTCAAAACATTCTCCGGATTTGTCAATCGGAGCTCTGTGGCCCGCACCCTGAAATTATTGGAGTTAAAAATAATAAAACAAAACACTGGAAAATTATATATATATATATATATATATATATATATATATATATATATATATATATCATTTCAAGTGCAAAAAATATTTTTTTAACATACTTAATTTTTTTAAATTTATTTAACATTATTTTTTCTTACTTTTTACTTTTTTTTTAAAAAAAAATATTAAATTTTTTATTTTTATGATTATTTTATCTTTATATTCTATGTCAAATAAATATAAAAAAGTGTATTACAGTATCATTACTTTTATTAAAATTGTAGATAATATGTATATATGAATGACAGATGAACTTAACCATTCGGTTATATATATATATATATATATATATATATATATATATATATATATATATATATATATATATATATATATATATATGCGCGTAAGCCACACAAGTGTAACAAGAGCCACACAAGTGTAACAAGGAGAATGAGATACTTGCCTTCACAGTTGCAAATGTCATCTTATTGGAGTAAGTCCTTGTGTATCTACATGGCATTAAGTTCATAATTTCATTATTTTTTCTATATATATTAAGCATGGTTAGAAATAACTACATTCTTGGTTTGCATGGTATTGTTTGAAAATAACCTAAGTACGGTTATAATTATTGTAAGAAAAAAGAAAGTTATAAAATTATACCCTGCAACTTGGCCATTTGAATTCCATGGCCTCCAATCATCAACAATTGAGTAGTTTAAAGATCTTATCCATTCTTGAGTTCCCAAGATAGGAACCGCCATGTCATGATCGCCACTGTTATTGGTCACAAGAAATTTGAATTATATATAGTTAATTTGTTGTATAAGCAATACAACAGCATAAAGAAGGAACATTAACTTGTATATTAATGAACGATATCCTTTTTTACTAAGATTTGCATGATATTCAACGCTGCTTGGAATCTCGAACTTGAAACCTTCATTATGATTACAACGAACCCATGTTCCTATACTTCCCTACAATGCATGCATTTGTAATTCTTATATAATGTAGTTAGCATGTGTAAAGGAAAACCAAAAGCAGTGAGTTATATGAACTGACCTTGCGGACATTAAGTGCAGTTTGAACATTCTCATCATTTGCCCAATAAGCCAAAAGGAGTAATGTATAAGTCTAATTAATAGTGGTAAAGAAGCAAACATCATTGCCAAATACATGGAAAGGAAATAGTAATTAGAGAACATCTATCTTTCATTTAAGGCATGAACATTACCGGACATGTCACGTCTAACACTTTGACATCAGTTTTCAAGAAATGCTTTTCAGAAAATTTCTTCATTAGGGATCTTCTCGAAAGAGATTCAGGTTGATCGAACACACACAACGGCTCCAAAATATTGTACTTATAAAGTCCTGATACAAGCTGTGGCAGTGGAATTGTTAAATTCGATACAATTTTCTAAGAGTTTCAAGAAAACAAAAATCTAGAAAATTAGATTCTCTTAGAACCAAAAGTAGGTAATAGATTACAATTATATAATTCTAGATAGTTCTAAAAGTTAAGAAAGCCTAAATATTTTAGAAAAAATGTAAAAGTGACTGATTCAGCATATATAAAATAGAAAATACATGAAAAGTACTATAAATTTCTAATCCATGATTTATGGGCTAGCTCTAATCCATCTTTGAAAAAGTTTTTTTAAGAGATCTTTTCGTGTGGGAAAAAAATCTCAACTTCCAAAGTTTCCTCTCAAGTAGGTTAGGATCAAAGTTAAAGTAAGTTTGACCCTACTACAAAACTTAAATTAATTCTTAAAAATAATATCATTTATGTATAGATATAAAATTATATATTTTATTAGATAGTGTAATATATTATAATTTTTAACACGAGTTATATGATCATCACACAAACACAAATAAACAAAGGGTGAGCTAATAGAATAAATATCAAGCTATCAATTAAAATCAAATTACTAATACATAATAACATTATAATGAGCACTATAACTCTCAACCATACTTTCCCTTAAAAGGAAACATGGCCACCTTATAAGCTCTACACAGGTTTGAGTTAAAGACAACTCGTGCCAATACTAACTATCTACACGATTGTATGTCATCTTTCATACTTCACCACACCATTCCTGTTTACCAAAACAAGACGATTGGAATAGTCCTCCATTGTAGTTCTGGACCTATCTCCCCTACTTCTTAAAGACATATGAGTAAAAACTTTTATATGGTTCCCATCAACACTATACTCAACATAAGCTAGAACCCTACAGTGAGACATCCATCTTGTTCTACCCCTTGAAAGAGGAGAGAGAAACACTCAAATATCAGTCCCTTCTACTACCTATCATGGATGAAGAGACTCATCTCTTTCATTGCCTCTTAAATATGAAGAGATTCACCTTTGGACAATCTCGTAAGAGCAAAGGTACAATAACAAATTAACGAAGTATGGCAAGAAGACATAGCAAACAACACCTTTTTCAACTTCACACAGCACAACCACATCATAACCAACATTCAGCCACACATAGTTTGGCATTTGCAGTTCATATAGCCATATATCCAACCCACAATCCAACAATATGACTTCACTCATCACCCATAGCATTCAAAGACCATTATACCGTAACTAAATCAATCTGGTAACATAACCAATAGGTCGGCTACATCCCAAAACACGCATAATAATACACCTAAACCGATTAATAATAATCCAAACACACACTCAACCAACAAAGCAACAATCTGAAACACACCTAAACAACACAACAATAGTTCGAAATCACACCTAAAGAATATAGTAACATACCGGACAACTCCAATTTACATGTCAATCTGCAGTATAGATCCCATATTTTAAAATAACACACCGTAATCACATGTCTTATCCTCGCACACAAACAACCAAACAAAAACACACATATTCACAATTTCACACTCGAAAACATGTTGTTTAGTATCTCATACAAAATTGTCCCTCACATAGTTGCATTCACAAGATAATAATTAAATAAATGTCACAAGATAAAATCAACAAAAACATACAAAATAGTCAACCATATACTAAATACACTCACTCTTTTTACTTACAACCACCAAGTCCACTAAAATAAAACCCTATGTAACTACTTATATGTAGATCTCACGTGATTCCCCTAATTCTCCATATTCTCATACCCATTTAATCCGACACTATACCACAAGTTTTCTTTTACTTTTCTCTCACACGAACCCATCACCATCTAACCTATATATTATATTAGTTTAGGAAAATATTTTTTTAACAACTTTTTTAATAATTTTTTTACAATTACTTATGTGGTAGTTCATGATTGATCCGTTTCAAATATACGAACTAATAAAATAGTGATACATAATCTATTGTCAAAAAGTTGTTAACATATCATGGTCCATTATTTTATACACACACTTGCATTCATCAAAAGAAAATATTTTTTAACAACTTTTTTTTACAACTCATTCATGGTGACTTGTAATTGGTCAGTTTCAAATACTTTTATGAAAATAAATTCAAACAGACCAATAAAATAATGACACGTAACTTAATTTGAAAAAATTATTAACATATCAAAATCCTTCTATTAACCTATATATTATATTATTTTATATACATTTTTATCACACCACTTTACGTCACCACAATTTCATGCAAAATCAAAAAAACTCTACCTACCTTCCTCACTGACACTTTCCTATAGTGGCCCCACGGTGACTAACTAAAATGTTAAGCCCATACTTTTTCATGCTCACATGGGCAGACGTTGCGTGCCTATTATTAAAATTGTGCTCTTATACATCACTGTACTATAATTAAATGTACTACATTGTATTATTATTATTGATTCACTTTTATATTATTTTATGGTTCAGTTTCTAAAAACTGAACTTATAATAATTTCGATTAAGTTAATTGTAAGAATTGTATCTACTTTTTTTCTCTTCTATAATTCTCGTTCAACTGCTTTGTCTTATCAAGTAAATGTTATTTAATAATAAAATATTAAAAAAAAAAACCGTTTACATAAAAAATTAATAATTGATTTTTTAAGACAAAATTTTTATATCACAAGTTTTAATATTTTTATCAATAAACATATATTACTTTTTAAATAGTATTATTTTAAGTAATAAAAATAAAATATATTTTTTTTAAAAAAATATATATAAAAAAATAATACTTTAAATATATTATATTCTTTAACATATTATTAAATACGTAAAAATATGTTAAAAAAACTTTTAATGATATTAAAATGTGTTTAAACACACACACAAACTAAAATAACTATTTATTTTAAAAATCAACTTACTTTAAGATAAATATCAATAATATTATTTTTAAATGATAGTATTTTATAAACTAAAACTAAAATATATTTTTTAACGTTAATTTTTATTAAATGACTATATAATGAAATATCATGAAAAAAATAGTAATGTAGCAAAAATATTTAATATTATAAAAATATCAAATGATAAAAAAATTAACAAACGTTTATTAAGAGTAACTTTTGTAGTATCATCATTTATTATATTATAATAATTAATAAATATTAGTTTAATTTTTACATAATAAAATATAAATAGTAAATAATTGATTAATAAAACAATTTTATGAGACAACAAAATAAATATAAATAAAAAATTATTTTAAAATAAAATAAGTAGATAAAAAGATAAAATAAATTATATACACATATAAAATAGAAAAATATAAATAAAAAATTAAAAAAATAAATATAAAAGTAAAATAATATTAATGAGAAAATAAATATAAATAAAAAAATAAAAAAAAAATAAAATAAATAAATAAATAAAATAATTTCTATATACATATAATAATGATGATAATAAAAGAAATATAATTAAAATAAAAAATAATAATATCAAATAATTAAAAAATTAATTTGTAAGACACTTATGAATAAAATAAAATAAATATTAAAATAAATTTCAATTAAAAAGAATATGTATGGTTATACTATTCAGTTTACAATTCAATTTAAAATTAATATAGTTAGTAGTTCAGTTCAGTTTATATTATAGTTTAATACAATTTAGTACATTTCAGTTTTAATAAAACAAAGAATTGTTTAGTCCAGTTTGTCTTAACTGTTTTACAATTCAGTTTAGACAAATTAAATTTTACTTCAATACAGATTTTAATAATACAATACAATTTAATTCTATCTGTCCACCCCTACGCAACATGACCCACGTTTCAACACATATTTCCACCTAAAGCACAACTACCTATTTAAACAACCAATTAAATTTCCAGCCTGGACCATAATAAACCGTGACATCACCCATGCTACGCCAATTCTAACTTAAACCTATGATTCATGCAGACACCAATTGTTTACGAGATTCTTTTTATCTCGTATTCAATCTTTAATTAATAATTAAATATAATTTTTTTCCATTACTTTTTATGGCATATTTTTATTTTCTTATATTATGATGTATTAAGTTTTTTTTGAGAAAAATAACGTTCATAATCATGCGAATAATATAATAATATATAATATCACATATAAATATTTTAAATAATACTTTAGATATCAATATACAATATGTTTAAATTTTTAGCAATTCTAAGAGAAAAAATAACTTTTAGGATTTTGTTTCACTACTAAGAATTAATTTTCATAAATTTGCATTTGGAAGTGTTAAATTTGACACAAACTTCTAGAAGTTACAAGAAAAGAAAAATCTAAGAACAAAGAAATTATGCTAGAAATAAAAATAATAGATAAAACCTAAAATTATAACAATAAAATAATTACAAAAGTTAAGAAAATCTAAAATCATCTAGAAAATTGTAGAATTAGTGGTTTACTTAAGGTAAAGTCACTTATTGTAACAATATAAACTCCTCCACATTATTCATTATTTTCAAAACTATCTTCTACAACTTATATTTACTATATTACTATTCACTAAACTAAACATNTCTAACATAGCAACTATCTTGTTTTACTCTTAAAATTCTAACGGAAATAATAGTTGACCTTATGATGTTTTATTATTTCACTAAAAATTCTAGGAACCAAAATTTTATAAGAAAAGAAAGGATATAAAAAAGAGAGAATGCATACCTTATTGAATGACTCCATATCTTTATAGCATAATACATTTTCGGAGTCCACATCGATGTAATTTCCTTTACAATTTTTTTGCAGTGACTATTCATAAATTAAGAGAGTTCCTTAGTCTTTGATTTTTATTTATTTTTTATTGAGTAGAATCCTTAAAAATAGAAATTCATGATTTAAAATAAAATTAAATCACCTCATATAATTCATCAGAAATAAGTGCCATTCCATGAGCAAAAGGGATTGCATAGTTTCCTTCCCTTCTAGTTGTTCGTGGATTCCCCAAAAGGTATCCCTAAAGTAAAACATAGCTTCATTATCAGAAATCAAGTTTGATGCCACCTTTTACTATTAAAAGATAAATAATTTTTTCATTTGTTACATAATTCTATTTTTAGCTTTTGTTAACAATCTTATTTCTAGGTTTTTCATGTGGCATTCCACTATATTACCACAAAAAGTACCAAATTAAATAGGTCATCTATGGAACTTTGTTACTGTAAAAAGAGATAAGTTGTTGAGAACAAAATAAATAAATAAATATATATATATATATATATATATATATATATAATTTGTTTTCTTTAAAAAAAATTAAATTAGTACTCTTTAAAAATATTGATACTGCTAAGGTTTGAAGATTCTTCATTACGTTTAAGTGATTTGACATATTGTATTAAAAAAAAGTGCATATTAATTTTTCTTACCATGCAAAGTTAATACTTGTTATCCCATACTTTTTCTCATTTGTTATCCTAATATATTCTAAGAATTGTTTATTTTGATCTCTAACTTGTTTCATTTCACTAAATTTTCTTATTCAGGAAATCTTATAGAGTGAGAAAAAAAGTTATTTTATTTATTTCCCTTTTTTTTTTCGTAATTACAAAAGTTCAAGATATAGTATATTCTTTTATTAATATCTACATTATTGAGTCTTTATCAAACAAGCTTTGACTCATTGAACTTGGTCATTTTTGTGATAACCAAAACTAAAATTAAAACTTATTTTCCCTTTATTGTAATAAGTGACTATTAGAAATCTTCTATCATTAATCATGGAAATTTTAAGAAAGATATTTTATGTTGTGAACGTATTTCAATATTTTAATATCTTTGTCTATTAGTATATTTTCAAAACAATGTTATACTAAAATTAATGTTTAATTATGACATGAAATATTAGTTTATTAAAAAATATTTAACAAATATTTTTGAGAAAATTGATTGAAATGAACAATAATGAATCTGTTTCTAATTAAATTTATGAATTTGAAAACATTGTTGATGACATAAAAGTGAAAGGAAGTAACATACTAACTTTATATAATGAAAGTGTTTTCTTTGTAAACTTATTCTTAATATTTTATATCTTGTTATTGTTGATTATGAATAAAAATTTTTGTTTTGTTTAATACTAGTTTGAATCTACATTTTAGTTATCTTTTTCTAGTTCTATCATATTTGAAATAAACTTTTAATTTTTCTCATAATACTATAATAAATTATTAAATAAAAATTAATTTTACATAAAGAAATAATTGTTCACTATATTAACTTAGATACTATTTTATAAATTAAAAATAGTTTTTATATAAAATATTTATCATGAATAAAAAGTTATAATTGGTGTGTGATTTAGAGTTTAAATTCATTTCTGAACTTTAGGTACCATAAAAAAATATCTAAATTACTCTTTAATTTAAAGTTATAAATAATTTAAAAACAATAATATTAAATAGCTAAAATTTAGATAACTAATATTAGAAATTAATTTAACTTTAACTTACATATCAATTATAATATTTTTATTTATAATAAAAACTATTTTAAATATTAATATTTTAATTTATAAAATAATATCTAATTTAGTTAGTTAATTTAGTAACTAATTATTTTATCTCTAAAATTAGTTATTATTTAATGATTTGACAACACCATACAAAATACATACATTATCCTCGCATTAATTTTCCATATACATACATTCCAACTCTAATTTAAAATATAATTCTTGATTAATATTTAAGCAAAAACTCTACACTCATAACTTTGTAAAGATGAATGGAAATAGAAAAACTAATGTATGTTGATTCGAAGCAGATTATGACATTTCGTTTTCTATATGGATTGTACGTTTGGTATAAAAAATAATTTTTATATTAATCTGTATAAAAAATTAATGTTTTTCGTATTCTTAATTCTATATCTATTTTAAAATCGATATAAAAACTTGTTTTTAACTGTTATAAAAAGACTTATTTTTACATTAATATATATAACATAAAACAATAATTTAAAATGCTAACCTGGATATTTATCCTTGGTTGAAACCCTTCTTCATTAGCTGAAAGTAATGAAATTTGCTAATATGTAATTATAACAAACTACAGTAACTTAATGATATAAATTACATTTCAGAACGGTCTAATGATTGTTAATGGGAGGTTCTAATTTTTTAAAATAATTTAGAAACATTTTACCTTGTGCAATTTCTAGAACAATTGCTGGAACGGGAATGCCAGAATATGAATCACCAGCAATGTAAACTTCGTTTGACAAAAATTTTGGATGATCAATTAACCACTGCAAACAATTAAGAAAAGAAAATGATTGACTAACAAAGAAAATAAAAGAAATAAAATGTAGCTGCAAACGCAACAAAATAAAAAGACAAGGATTTTAAAATAAAGAAATAAAATTTGGAGAATACCTTCCTTAGAAATTCATGGGCTTGATCAACAAACAACGTATCACTTCTTTGAGCAGCAAGTTCTGTTCTGGCATAACTAAAGCCTGTTGAAACAGGCAAGTCTGCATATATAATGCTACTAACCTACCAAGAGGACAAAAAACCATAAAAAAGACGGAATTTGAAAACACAAAATATATTTTTGCTTTTTTAAATATAAGAGGATAATCTAATTATTATTTTTTTTAATATGATAAGAATTTTTTTTTTCATATAAAATTTAAAATATGAAATAATTTTTAAAAAATCATAANTTTTTAATAAATATTTTTTTTACTATAATTTTATAGCAAGTTTAATCTCTACTCAGTCTCTGTGTGTACTATTCCATACCAACATAGTTTTGTTAATGGTTCTCTACCTCGTGAGGGTTCTGACTTGTCGAGTTTATCTTATTTATACTTAATCTAACTTTTAATTGAATTTTGTGATGTAAAGATTATTTTCATTTCTCTGCTGTTTATATGCATAAATACTTGTTAGAGATTTATTTCCTAAAGAAATTTTGATACTGGTGTCAAAATTTACCATTTTTTAAAACCTTATTCTCCAAACACAAAAACCATGACGGGTTGAAGTAGAAGTATAAAAAGAAAAAAAAAAAAAAAAAGCAAGTACGACAAGTAAAAAAAATAAGCAAAATTATTAAGTTTAGATTACAATTTTGTTGACAATGTAAATAATAAAAAAAAGGGTAGTTGTATTTAAGTCTGAATTTCATCTAGGTGGTTGTTGTTAATCCAACCCTTTCAGTCTATGAAGAGTATATATTGACTCTTTGTTTCGTATGTATCTAGGAAGAAGATGTAAATAATGACACCTAATATAAAGAAAGTTAACTTTTGTTTTGTGTTTTGTAATTGCTATTTTTATGAGGAATTGATTATTTTGTTGGCTCCGTGGAATTTGCTTTTTTATTAGTTTAGTAAAATTGATCAAAGTTACATAGTATAATTAAGTTTAAATGAGTTTTGATTATTTGTATTTAATTTATAGTGTCAATATCAATTGGGCATTTATGACTGTGAGTATTACCTAATGAAACACATGCACAACATTATTTATACAAACATTCCTGATTCATAAAATAAGGTATTAAAAAATTGACTAAATATTTATCTAATTGTTCATTACAATATTGTTTTAACTCTATTATTTTATTTGTAGATTTTAATGATTCCCTTTCTAATGGAAGGTCCAAACATGGAAGACATTAGGAACAAGTGGATTTCTTTTATTTTAAGTGTTACTAAATTGTAAAAATTTGATTACAATTTAGTAATATATGTAGGTTGATGTAATATTTGAATTGATTATATAGTTTTATGTACAAATAACGTATTAAATATTATTAGACAATTTAATGTATAAAATGAATTTTATTTTGTTTATTCAATTGAATATGTTTATTTTTGGATATATTGATTATAAATTGAGTGGATGACATGGTAAAACACGAAAATTTGATTGAATGTCATAATAGGTTAATTCGAAATAACATGTATTATGACTGATAACTGAAAGTTTGTCATAATAGACTAAATATATTATGACAAGTAACAAAAAATAAGTCATAGTGACTGATACTTTTTCGATATGTTATAAAATGTGCAGACCTATTATAACTACCACAACTTTGACGTCAATCCATATACTAGAAAATGTCAATTTTACTCGCCATAAAAAATCATATATGCACTATTAATTTTTATATTTTTAATAAAATTTGAATATAATGTTAGTAACGTCATTTTTGTATATAATGTTAGTAATGTCATGAACTTATTTGTATAAGAAGTGGATGTAGACTAGACCTTGTTCCATGATTGATTCGTTAAGATCAAGTTGGGTGGACCTCCATTGTACTCCTCCTGTTTTATTGCAATTGGACCTGTATCACTTATACAGAGTAAGCATAGTTTTGTTTGTTTCTAAGCGTAGAATGAAAAGGAAAATAAAGGGTGNTACCTATTTCAAGTAAAAGGGCAGTTAGGGAGGAACAACCATGGCCACCGGTTAGCCAAAGCAGGAGAGGATCTTCCTTAGGATTGTTATCTGACTGAATGAAGTAATAAAATGTTTGGACATCTTCTGATTCTCCCACTCCCACATACCTTTCATATCATCAAATGCTTTCAATCTCATAAGCCAAAACTTAAAAGCATAAATAGGATTAGTAT
>NC_028355.1:6406666-6422938 GCF_000741045.1 Vigna radiata var. radiata
TATAGTTAGCAATAAGAGTTGAAGTTACCCAGTTTCAAGAACAAAAGGAAGGGGTCCCTCGAATCCTGGAAGGAACTTCACTCTGGAGGCACAAGATGCTGCTTCAATGGAATAGTATAATAAAAGAAGTAGGAAAAGTAGAATACCACGCTGAACCAAATCTGAAGAAATGACTATTGAGTTCAACTTTCCCATTTTTTATGCTCTTTTCTCAACCTTTTCTCTCATCACTCTCATGGTTTATATAGATGGAGCTAGCTTATAAGCACAGAAAGTAAAGGGCAATCTAATGGATGCCTAAAAGTTGGATTCTTCAAAATATTATAGTCCATAAGCTTTGTTTTTACTCAGTTTTCAGCTTTTTTATTGGATTTTATGTTATTGAATTTGAAGGCTTTAATAACGGCGACTTTGGTCCCCACGGTAATGTAATGCTGTATTATTTTCTATACAAGGTGGTAGTTTGATAATTGGTGGACGAAATCNGTCACTGAAGATATGTGGTGTTAAATTACAACATTTATTATATGGTCTTGTTATTAATAATTAGTTCTATTTTTAAGATATTTTTTTTTATAAAATTTAGAATTTTTTTAATATTTTATTTGATTATTGAAATAAATACATATTTTTCTAAAAGTAGTTCTTTTTTTTATCATCTNGAATTTTATTTAAAATTTTGTATTTTATTTTCAATATCACTTGAGTGCACTTTACTAAAATCGAATATACTTCCTTCCAAACACTCCGAGTTATCTCACACTTTCAAATTGTAAAGTCTTCGATACTTGTTTCCCTTAAGCAGAATAAGAGGACTATNTATGTAAAAACATTTGGATGCTAAAGTTAGTTAAGTACATCAAATAACAATACATGTATTAATAATGATAAACTAATGCATTAATTATTTTGTAAANAATGTTATTTTTAATAAATACTAGATTTATAGGTTCATACTTGATTGNGNCTGATTTGTAGAGATAATTACTAAGATTAATTTATNTGGTAAAAATGATTTAACCTTCAACTAAGATGAGGTTAATATGATATCATCCTTTGTAGGTCAACATGATGTTGTCACTAGTAAAAAATTGACTTTTTACAGCGTACATTATGTCATAGTTCACCAGAAACTGTAGCATAATACTATGCAGTGACATTTTTGAAAATAAAACGAACTTATAGGCCACGGTTGCTCTGAGAACCGCAGCCTATTCCCCAGTCAAACTTTTGCCTTTGACGCCACGATAGAAAAACAATAAATTGCTGGGGGAATAGGCCGTGGTTGCTCTGAAAACCGCGGCCTATTCCCTTGCAACCTTCTGACATTCTCCACTAGTCAGCTTGCAATAAATATGCAGGGGAATAGGCCACGGTTCTGTTAGCAACCGCGTCCTATTCTCCTGCAAATTTATTTCAAGGGCTGACAACGCGAAGAATTTAAGAAGTTGCAAGGGGGAATATGTTGTGGTTGCTCTGAGAATCGCGACCTATTCCCCTGCAAATTTATTTCAGGGGCTGACAACGCGAAGAATTTCAGAAGTTGCAGGGGAATAGGCTGCGGTTCTTAGAGCAATCGCGGCCTATTCCCCCTGAAACTTTTGACCATGTCAGNGCCTGTAATAAATTACAGGGGGAATATCAGAAGTTACAAGGGAATAGGCCGCGGTTGCTCACAGAACCGCGACCTATTCCCTCTGCAACCTGTGTGGAGGCAGTTGAACGTTATTCTAAAAATAATAAAAGTGGGAGTTAGACCGCGGTTGTCTGTGGAACCGCTGTCTATTCCCGTATTTAGGACAATAGTCCGCGGTTGAGAGGGGAAATAATGACATAAAGTTTGGTGAAAATTTTCATAATTTCCATTTCATTTTAATTTTTATTTTTTTTAATGGGAATAGACCGCGNTTCTCCCTAAGAACCGCGGTAGTAACGTTTAATTAGGTTAAAAAAAAAGACAGTGATCAGTTTCTTTTTCCTCACGAAGAAACTGCTACAACTCTCTATACGCTCTCCTCTCCGTCGTGCTCTGTGTACTCTGTGTATTGTCTCCGCTGTCGTGTCATTCCTCTGAATATTCCAATCATTTGCTGCTCTTCTCTCCGACGTGCCACCATTGTGTCGGAACTCTCCGTCGCTTCTCTGCTCTCTGCCGTGCTACGCCATTCTCGTCCTGCTCATGTTCGTCGTAGTCGCCACGTCAAACAGGTAAATTTTCTTAATCACCATTACCAACAATTTTCTTAAACAATGTTGAATTTGAAATTTGTGCTGTTTTATTTGCATTGTTGATTGCGAAGAACTATATCGGACAAAAACAAGGAATTTTACGTTAAATTGATCCCCGTAAAAGGTTTTTATTTGGACTGAGAAATTTGTATTAGTTTGTAGGTGAGTTGCGTGTGAAAAGAAAAATTTTAGTTTGACATTGAGAAGAAATTGAAAGAAGAGGCAAAGCAGTGAAGAAAATTAGAAAGGGTGGTTATAGTATTGATAAGGTATATTTATTAGGGTTTGTGAGAGAAAATAAAATGGTTTTGTTTGAGTGGAGATGGGTCGAGGACAAAGTGAGAGGTAATGTTGCAGGTAATGTTGCATGTTATGCGACACACTTTCTCTGATTTGTTTAGCTGTGGGCTACTTCAATTTAATGAACAAAAGCTTTCATTTCAGCCAGCTAGCATATTTCACAATGGTTGGTCCCCCTGTTACGTTTGCTCCTCTTCAAGTTTCCACCTCTCACTCACACCATCATGTCTTATCGTTAATATTCCTCACTCTCCTATCAAATATTTCTGAGTTCACATAAATAAAATAATTAAATTAAAAAAAATATATATATCAAATTTTTCTGAGTCCACATAAATATATATCTTTTTTATCTTTTTCATTTTTTCCATTTCTCATATACTTCCTTCTGCATCTGCTAGCTGACACATGAGATCACTAAGATAACTAAGCTAAGAATGAGAGGCAGATAGGTTTTGGACTCCTCTTTCGTAAAAGAAGTTCAAAACCTATCTGCCTTGTTACGCTGAGACTATAAATATTTGAAGAAACTAGGATATTCAAACAATCAAAGTTGTAAAACATACAATTTCTTATTAAAGAAAAACTTTTATCTTCTCAATTTTAACCATATAGTATATTGTAAATAATTTTGTAAAAATTTAAAATACATATTATTTATTGCAGCAGACAGTGAATGTANCTATATTTAATTTGTTTGGTACATGCCGAACAAAACTACTACCCAAGGAATAAAAACAAGAGTTGCTGACGTGGTGTCAGATTATTGTTGTTGTCTCATACTAGTTGCTCTATTTCTATCCCTCTTCTTCTTTTTTATTTTTTTTAATAAAAAAATACTTATAATCATAACATACTTAAAATACTTATAGTCATTATTAAAAATACTTATGTATTTATTTTATTTTTATATCTTGTTCTGAAAATTTGAAGTCTGAGAAGGTGAACTAAACCCGCTGAAGCACGAGGCACCAGGCCTCATTTTTTTAGCATTGTACTGATGAGTTTACAAAAATAATAGTAGTTTTTATTTTGAATAAAACCTTTGTGCTTTCACAATCCTCCCTTATATTGTAATATTTGGTAGAGAAAATAAGTGAAGAAAAGGAAGAGAAATATAGTGTAAATATAGTTTTTAGTCTAAGAGAAATTAAGAAAAAATAAAGTGGAAATGAACTTTTTGAGATCATTTGATTAAGAAAACAAAATAATAAAAATAATCTAATATTATTCCTAATTAACATTAATATTATTTATTTTAGTTATTAGTATTGCTTTATTTGTTTTATTATCATTATTTTTTTATGGAAAGACATTTTTTGGGTCCCGCATATTTTTTTTACTACCAAACTAATCAGTTCTCTCTTCTTTCCTTCTCTCACTTATCAAACTCACAGTAAATTTCCTGCAACATCTTTTGCTAGTGATATTTTGGAAAAATATTCTACTTTAAATACTTTTGTTCAGACACAAAATATTGCATCCCACCATCTTGGTGGGCAAAGAAGCTGTTGAACAAAATTAATTAATTCGTTTTTTCTATTCAAAGTGTATTAGTTCCTTTATTTCGTGTACAATAGATTCTACTTATTTGTCACACTAGTCATAAGATTTTTCTTTTCCTAAATTTTGCAACTTAACTATGGAAGAGAGCGCAATTAATGAACTTGAATTTTTCCTTGGACCTTTTTATATTGTCTTTTAGTTATACTTTCAAAATACAGTCATTTTGATATATTATTTATTTAATCTAAAAGAATATTGTTTTATAATATTTTTTTTGTAGGAATTGTGATATTGTTGCGTTCCAAAACACGAATAGTCGTATCTTCTCTGTTTTGGCTCCTTTTTCACGCTCCTAGGTTCCTATTATTGTGTTTATTAAAATTTCTTTTNTAAATTTTTAATTTTTTGTATGTTGAATATATGTAATTATGTGTGATTGAATGTTTGAATTGATCATTTGAATGCTTATTAATTGTATGATTGTATGATTGAATTGATTGTATGATTGAATTAATGATTTTATATAGAAAATTGTATTATTGTAATTTTGTAATATTTAGGAATAGATTGAAATTGGATTAATTTACCACGCATTAATGCTGAGTACGAGAGAGGTGTAGAGGAATTTATACAATTTGCGCAACGTAATGAGGGGAGAAGTGATGATGAAGTGAAGTTTAGATGCCGCTTCAATTTTCCACATGAAAAGATCAATCTCCTGTACTTGGATCAATGAGATATTATGATATAATAATAGAAGAGATATGGGAGGTTGATTACACCAAGTTTTTTGTTCCATTGTTCAAATGTAAGTGGTTTGACAATAAGAGTGGTGTGAAAATAGATGAATCAGGTATGACACTGGTTGATTTTCGAAAGGTGGGTTACTGAAACGAACCGTTTATCATGGGACATCAAGTATCTCAGGTTTTTTATGTCAAAGATCATGCGTCTGACCATTGGTATGTCGCTCTTCAAGGCAAAAAACAAATTGAAGTTAACGAAGACAATTTGATTAATATTCATATTGTTGACAACCATTCATTTCAAACTACAACAAATTTGGATGANCAATCTCTAGTTGACGACGATGTACATGCAATTCAGTCAGATTATGATGAGGGAATATACATATGATGAATCCATATCTTTATGTATGAATTTCCAATTTCTGTATAAGTATTTCCTATGCTTACTATTTTAAGCGTTTGTTAAATTATATGATATTACATAAGTCTTTTATTAATATTTCATGTTGTTATTTATGTTAACAGATATATGGCTGATCATCCACATTCTTCAGGGGATGAGGCTTCCCCTTCCAGATCCACTAGAGGACCCACCAGGATGAAACAACTTTTGATAAGAAAGAATAGTGGTGAAAGAACACCGGTGAAACGGTGAATGTTAACGTGATCACGGGTGCGACAACTGACCCCTATGCAGACGACTTCCGATCATACCTTGGAGTAGTGGCACGTGACAAGATTAGTATTCTTACTCCATCTTTTGAGTATGTGTCCGAGGTTGATCAGAGCATTATATGGAACGATATATTGGTAAGTTAGTTAATATCATTTCAATTAGAGTTTGTTTATTTTGATAATTTTTTACTGATACAACTTTATTATGTTTTTTTCAGTTGACATTTGACATTCCAAATGTCGCAACACTTAAAAATAAGTGTTTATCAACTGTTGTTGAAAACTTCAGAAATTTTAAAAGTAAGTTGACCTCAAGATATATTTTTGGAAGCCATAAACATAACTCTCCATGTACTACGTATAAGTCCATTGATGAGGAGACTTGGCAGCTTTTTGTACAAAGTCGGACAACAGAGGAATGACAGGTTTGTATAGTTGATATTATTCAATTCCTCATTAACAAATATATATCATATGAACTAATTAATTAAATATATGTGACAGGCAAAAAGAAGCAAAGCACAACAAACAAGTGCTCAAAACAAAAACCCCCACCTATTATCTCATGGTGGGTATATAGGAAGCTTGAGGAGAAAATCCTCAAGCAAAAGGCAGATGCTAGACCACCATCTCAGGGTGGTAGCCCCCCTCAGCCTCCTTCTCCACCTTCTCGACATGAGAAATGGAAGTTGGCTTGTATGAAACCATCGGACACTTATTTTTTGACACTGCAGGAGAAATTTCTGAAATAATTGTAAATTATCACTATTTCTAAAATAATAATAATTTCATTATACATACTACATTGAACTTTTTAAAGAATAATGGTGTTTTGTAATGTTATAGGACTCCTTGGTTGAGCATAGCTCCTAAAGTCAATTCACTCCAGAGGGTCGCCAGGATATTCTTACCGCTGCAATTGGACGATCTGAGCACCATGGACGTGTACATGCTGCTGGAGCTGGAGTAGGAATTAGAGATTATTTTGGGAGCTCTTCTCGTCAGACTTCATATGCATACAGCAAAGCACAACAACAAAGGATGGCAGAAGAGATTACGAAAAAGCTTCGAGCGGACCTTACGGAGTAGATTTGGACACAGGTCAGGACAAAGCTTACATCAGAGCTTAGGGCTGAATTGTTTTGTGAGTTCAGCTCCATGTTCCACCAGCAGTTTGAGAGCTATGGCATGCGCCCGATGCCATCTCCTGTACAGGAACAGGAACATGTTATGCATCCCACTGGTAAACTTAATAAACATTTATGTGCAATTTACTCTGAAAGGAAGAAGCAGGAAAGGAATTTGTTCAGCACCAGCCATCCCAGGGGATGACATGGACGATGCTCGTCCATGTCTGCTATACATTTTAGACGATACCGAGACGGTACTGGTAGCTCGTGGAACAGTGTTTAAGGCAGCGACTGTTGTTAATGGTATGGAGCTATCAGAGGATGAGGTGAAGGTCTCAGTAGACGAAATGATCATACCAGATGTCGAAGTTCCTCTGCCCACAGATGAGATTTTCACTGTGGAACATGCATTCCAGTCTTTTATCGGTTGGCCTAAACATTTGGTTAGTTCAGTTTTTGACCCTCCGGTATGGAATTCTACTTTACACTTCTCAATTCAAAAAGTTTACATGTTATTGATGTCAAAACTTATCTTATTTTTTCGTGTAACAACAGACGCAAGCACATGAGAAGATTCCTCTATCTAAGGATGATCCTCTTGGTTCATTGCATCTACTTGCTGACATCCTTGATGATAAGCCTTTGGAGGTTGAATATGATGCTAATGTATTTGGGAGAGCCTCTGAGGTCCCATTATGCCTTCATAGCCAAGATGTCAGAGAGGTTGCGTGGGAACACAAGAGTTGAATATTTCAATTATTCAGCTATGGATGATGTAAGTCTATGAGCAATTATTTATATATAAAATTGATTTATATATCAAGTATCCTTATATCAAAGTTAATTTTTGATTTCAGGTATATGTCTGGGATCAGTAACAACTTGGGGGCGCTCTGATGATTATGGATTCATTGATCCCCAATTAGGGATGACAACAGGTCGGGGTTCAGTCGGATAGTGTGATACCTGAACCCGACCCGCCGGATAAAACTATACCCAAAACCCGAACTGCTACCCGTCGGATATCCGCCTAAAAAAAATCTGCGGATAATTTAAAACCCGCGGATACCCGAAAATATTCAAAAAAATATATGTTTATAAATTATTAAAATAAAATTTAAATCGAATTAAAAAAAATATAAAATATAATATAAATTAAATTAAATATAAATTAAAATTTAATTTTTTTTTGGGTTGAATTGGTTCGATGGTCAATCGTCCTTCTTTGCTTTGTTCTCTTTTGATCTTCAATCCTTCTTGAGAATGTCATCAACTCTGATGGGTTGTTGACGTGCAGAAGACACTCTGATACTCAAGGTACAAAAAGGTCTAAATTTTATTAGGATAGAAGAGGAAGATTGTACCTAGATATCAATTGTATATTTATAGAGCCTATGACAGGCAAGCCCATTGATTAACCATTAATGCAGTATATTTTTAGGTAATCAAATCCAATAAATAATTAATATCGTATAATAAATAATTAATATCATATATTTGGTAAAGAGTAAGACAATCTGACTTATTAATTAGTGCAATATATTTTTAAGCAATCAAACCCAATAATCAATAATCAATACCGTATATTTTGTAAAGAGTAAGGCAACCTAACCTCTTAATACATGTTAATATTCAATAAACGAAAATTAATTTCGATTGGTATATTTCATATAGTACAATTTTAATTAAATTTAACCTTGTAAAATATAAATTAATATTAATTTTAATTATATTTAACTTAATAAAATAAAAATTAATTTTATTTTTTATTTTTTGCGGGTAGCGGATATCCGCGGGTACGGATAGTATAATACCCGCACCAGACCCGTTTATAAGCGGGTATTAAGATATCCGCTATCCGCGGGTTTCAGGTAGTAAATATCCACAGGCATCAACTATCCGTCGCGAATTTTATCTGCAGATATCCGCGGGCGCGGATTTTTTTGCCATTCCTATCCCCAATCCATTCATGAATTAAATGATTTTGATCACATCAACACAAATCTCATAAGAAATTTTGCAAGCGGCAAGAAAATATATTTTTAGCCTTATATATCCAGGTAAGTGAACTTTGTTAACATAATAAAGTTCCATATGTGATTTTAATATATAATAGTTAAGTTATTATGAATTTCAGGCGTCATTGGCAACTTTTTGTTATTTCTATACAGGAGAGTTATGCTTTGTGGTTCTGCTCATTGCACAGGCCTCCTCCCACACATCTTAGACAAGCAATTGATTGGTAACAACCTCAATCTTTGGACTTTCTTTGTTATATAAATGAATGCTAAAACCTTTTTTTATATATAGTTCTATTCCAGCAAGTATGATGATAGTTGGGAGATCAATTGCTAACAGTAGAAAAATTGCTTGGATTTCTCTCAAGGTTTGACATATGCTAAAGCCATACTTTCTTATAGTTGTTTTGCTTTAATGTTTTTCATTAACTATTTACAACTGTGATGATATTGTCAACACCCAATTTCATCCGGATGATTAAATAATATATGTTTTTTTTATTATATTATTTTATTTTATCTTATTTGCATTTTAATTTTGTTTTCATTATTTTATTTTTATGTTAGCTTTTCTTTATTTTTATTTATTTTTGTTTTAATTTTAATTTCTATTATTTTGTTTTACGTTAGTTGTTGTTTGGTTTTATTTTTATAGGTCCTTTTATATTATTTTAACAAAACAAAAAAAAATCTAAAAAAAAAAGAAAAAAAAAAGAAGAAAATGAAAAAGCAGAAAATNACAAAGTCAACTCTGCGTTTTGCACGCTATCTCCCAATTCTGGTGGGTGGCTTGGTTGGGTTGCAGGAAGCAACCATTCCACAGGCACGCCATATCTCCTTTTGGTGCGAATACTGTGCACGGACCGGCCTTTGAACTGGTTTAGCATGGAAGCATGAAAGATGGTGGAAGGGTGGCAGACTGATCGTAGTCGCCTTTGGCAGAGAAAGCAGGAGAAGAAAAGAAACAAAAACCCATCTCTAAGGAATGGAAGGGGGTCTAAGTATTGAAAGGGAGGACACCACACTTCAGACACACGATTCTCATGCCACCATTGACTCACAGAATACACTAAAAAATAACCAGAGAATCACAACCCAAGAGAAAGAAAGACACTACTGGAAAATAAAAAAATCGCCATTCATTGCTTGGGACAGAAAACAAAGCCANCTAAAGGAAGGGAGGGCATTGCCAGAGGTGNTAGGCTAACGATAGCATCCGAACTTCAAGAGGTAAGCANTGCCCTGCCCAATATGTTTTATTGAGTTATTTGCTTATTATATCTCTGGTGTGTTGCTGCCATGTTTGCGCATGATTGTTGTTGGACATTTTGTATACGNTATCGTCATCTTCCCGCTTTCACTCCTACGGCTCTAATTTCTCTTGTCCCAAGCAAGTTCATCCNCCCAACCAACAGCCAAACGAGATTAGATACACCTGTTTCCATTTCTTAAGCAAGACCGCAAATATCATTCACAAGCCATTATTTTTTCCTTAACCCCCGTTCACCTGCAGAAACAAGAAAGACCATATCTNACCATACTGCTCATAGCCTTTCATTCTGGAAAAACCAATAACCAAAGTTACTTTCCTNCAAGAACAAAGACATAACAGTTTCATCACCCTCATCAACTTCAGACCATTCGAACCCTCGTCTTTAACAGTTTCGATCAATAGATCATCAACGCACCCATTAGAACCTCCACCCCAACTCACGCAGCACACCATCATCCTCAACCTGCGCTGCACAAAGTCACAGAAACAAAAACAATCACTAAGAACCAAGACTCATTCTTTTGTCGTTTCGTACTCTCTGCCTAGCAAGATGCCTACGCTCTTCATCTGAATCCAACATCATTTTTCACCTGCAACAATCCAAAACATAGAGAAATCAACTCACAGATCCCATGCCAATTTGTTTAAAGTTAATCGCAGTGCAGCCACAGCCTTAGCATAGCCAAACAACCCAAAATCTCTGCATCTGTTTTAACTGCTCTGGAAATCGAAACCATTTTCGGTCACCACGACGCCTCTGTTGCGCGCATGAACGACAACCGGTCTACCTGAGGCAATGGCGTTTTGTCTTGTTGGTGGCGGCGCTCTTGGACTTGAAGAAGAGGAAAGGGGTTTCCCTGCTCGCGAGCGAAGGAGAGAGGAAGAAGAGCTCACCAGCAGCGACAGAGCTCGTCGGCGTCGAAGAGAGAAGAGGGTGGCACGGTGGCTGGATTCGAAGCAGTGGTGGCCGGCNGTGCATTTGAGAAGGAACCCCCAACCCTAGGTTAGCACGAGAAAAGAGAAGGAGAGGGAAAGGCTTGACGGCGGCAACCGGTGGGGAGCTGTGGTCGACGGTGGTCGCTGGCGACCCTTTTGGTGGCGTCGCAGTGGCCGTTCGGTGGAGGCAGCGGCAGAGTGCGTGGGTGGTGAAGATGAAGACCTCTTTAGGTTTTCCATTCAGAGAAAGACTTGGGTCTCTTTGTGCTGGATGCAAATGGTATAATGAAGGCAGTCTGATAGAACCCCTGAAGTTTCAGCTGGGGACCTTTGGGCCAGGCCCAGTTCGTTTTCTTTTTTCTTTTTTTAAAATAATAATAATAATAATAATAACAAAACGCCTTTCCCGGTGCACCCCCGTTTCTTACCCACACACCCCTGTCCATTCCTTTGGCTTGGGTTCAGGTCCGTTCTGTTCCTACAAAACAAACAAAAAAGGATTCTTTCATGCACCCCTTATTCTCATTTTCGCAGCCCCTTATTTTGGGCTCAAACCCATTCTGCAACCAATCAAAAGATCTATTCTGCACTCCCTGCTTTCCTATTCACACTCCCTTTTCACTTAGGCTTGGGCCCAGTTCATTTTTTTAAAAGGAGGTTTGCAGCCCCTCTTTTCCATTTCACCACCCCTTTTCACTTGGGCTTAGCCCCAACCTGTTATAAGAATTAATTTAGTTTGCACACCCCTCTTCTTATCTAAGTACCACCACTCCTTTTATTTATTATTTTGTCATTCAATTTTTAGGTTATTTTTACTTTTTATTTTACTTAGTTATTTACCTATTTCTATTTTTCCACTTTATTTTATTTATTTATTTACCTATTTATTTTGTTTTATTTACTTTTTTAAATAAATATTAAAAACAACAAAAAAATATTTCGAAAAGATTCTAGCATATGTGTGATCGCACGCATCGTCCTTGTGTTAGAAAACCTTTTTCTTCTTTCATAAAAAATATAAAAAAAATAAAATTTTAAAGGTTTAAGCATGTGTGCGATCATTCGCATCAGCCTCGTGCTAAGATCTTTTCTCCTTTTACAAAAATATCAAAAAATGTGTTTTAAGGGTTTAAACACGTATGTGATCACAGCATCGTCCTCGTGCTGAGACCTTTTCTTCCTTTTATAAAAATCAATAAAAATTGTTTTGAAGGTTTAAGCACGTGTGTGATCGCACGCATCGTCCTCGTGCTGAGAACCTTTTCTTTTTAGATAAAAATATCCAAAATACAAAACATTATTTTTCAGAACACAAACAACCTTTCAACCAGAACTACGTAACCCTGATTTCTCAGTCCAACTGAGAATACGTAGGAGCAAGGTCAATCCTTGTCGGGCACAAAAAACACAAAAAATATTTTGTTTTCTTTAGTTTTATTTTATTTTTATTTTTATTTTTATTTTTTTATTTTTTTAGGGGAAATTAAACATTTTGCAAACCATATCAANATTTTGTTTTCTTTAGTTTTATTTTATTTTTATTTTTATTTTTATTTTTTTATTTTTTTAGGGGAAATTAAACATTTTGCAAACCATATCAAATTCGCGTATTTAATTAAAGGTACTGCCTTAGGGCAGGCGTTGTGGGGGTGCTAACACCTTCCCCACACGTAACCGACTCCCGAACCAAAATCTGGTTTTTTTTTTCGTAGACCGCCTTATCCCTTTTTTATGGTTTTTTTCCATAGTTTTCTAGAATAAACTATGGTGGCGACTCCAAATCTCTTTTTTCCAAAACTTATTAATTATTTCTGGATCGTCGTCCCGTCGCGATTTTCCGGTTGCGACAGATATATTGTAGTGTAACAGACATAATGGGTCATATGAGTGTGAATACTATGTAATGTATTGGATGACCCATATTATTCGTTCTCATATCATAAGAGGTTGAGAAACGGTAATATTTAAATCTAACAAATTTTGATTTTCTCCAAAATTTGGAATTCATATACACTAATTAATATCAATTGTCTTGTGCAGAGATTCAAGACTACTACACTAGTTCCTAAGAAGCCACCACTACCAAAATACATGGAATTACCGACGGAATTCTACCAACGGAATTAATTCTGTCGGTAAATGATGCAAAATATTTAGTTAGATTATATAATAGTTCTTAGTTATTAGATTTAAAATAATTTGAACATGTTGATTTATAGTTATTAGACTTTGTACATTAATTATGTGATGTAAATATTGATTATTGTGTTGAATTTGTTCAATATGTGTGCATTGTTCAATATGTGTTAAAAAAAAAAGGAGAATATGCCGCGATTGTTACCACAACCGCGGTAGAAAGTGTGACGTTTTTTAATTTTTTTTAAACAAAGACTTTTGTCCGCGGTTGTAGCACAAACTGCGGTCTATTCCTGGCTTTTTAGCGCGGGTCCAACTGTGGCCTATAGTGCTACGATTTTTTGTTTTAAAAAAAAGGATTTTGGCCGTGATTATAGTAGGAACCGCTGTTTATTCCCCCGCTTTCTTATCGCAGTTCCAACAGCGGCCTAAAGTCCCAGACTTTTTACCACGGTTGAATATGCTACGGTTCATAAACCGCGACGTATAGTAAAAAACAACCGCGGTTGTTTCCCTTCACTGCACTAGTGACATGTAAATGTAACATTCCATTTTAGTAGAATAAAACTATAAAAATAAAACATTACTTGAATGATAACTTACCAGAAACTACAAACTACTAGAACAGAAGATTTTACCCACTACAAGAAAATATGTTGTTACATACAGCCAAAATCCATATGTAAGACTAAAAATCCGTATATAAAATAGTGTTACATATGAATTATGTACGGACAAAAATCCATATATAAAATGGTCGTAGATAATTTACATACGGAAAAATTTGTATGTAACTTACATACGAAAAAATTCGTATGTAATTACATACGAAAAAATCCGTATGTAAAATCTATACATAATTATATACGAAAAAATCCGTATATAAAATCTGTATGTAATTACATACGAAAAAATCCGTATGTAANAAAAAATCCGTATGTAAAATCTATACATAATTATATACGAAAAAATCCGTATATAAAATCTGTATGTAATTACATACGAAAAAATCCGTATGTAACTTATGATTTTATATATAAAAAAAAAGTATTCTACATATGTTGTTAATAGTTACAAATTTTAAATAACTTATAAAAATCAAACATAATGTCAAATTGCCAAAAACAATACTAAATTGACAAACAATACCAAATTGTCAAATAGTAAAAACATAAGTATATGAAGAGATAATTAGAATATTGTAGGAAGTTTAGTAATCATTATCATGTATGTCAACATTTTTAACTATTAGGATAGATTATAATAACCATAATGTCTAAAATTTTTATAAGTACAAGTCTCTTGTTCCTCATTTTTTTCTACACTACATTACATTTCATAATCTTTTATCATCCTTCTTCATCATGATCAAAAAGCTGCAAAAAAATCAAATTAAAAATATCACTTTATAAGTTTTATAACATTTACAATATGATGGACATTTGTCTTGCTTGACTAGCCATAATAAATGGTTCATCCGTGTAACTTATTTTGTTAAGATCCACCAAAGTGAATCTGAGGTCTTCTGTCACAACATCAGATTTACTATCAACCCATTTACACTTGAAAACTCAAACTCTAAAAGTGACATAATCAATTTCCAAAATTTCTTGTATTATTCCAAAATAACTTATTGATGTTGTAATTGGATTCTTATCCTTGGAACTGGAAAAGTGTACAGCCTCAGCTTGTAGGGTAACTCCACTATTCTAAACTCTACTTTTATCATCTTCCTCCTTTGAATAGAACAAGTAATTGTTTCTGTAATAGCCACCGAAAGTGATCACATCAGTGTTAGGTCCACGAGCTAGTCTTAATAGATTTTCAGAAACATTCAGAGTGGCATAAATCTTTTTCTTAAACCAATCTCATTAAGCGTCCGCTTTTCACTCATACGTGGATGTGCTGACTTAATTTCATCAATGTGCTGTGAAATGTAAGGAATAACATCCTTTGTGTTGTTTAAAATGTACAAATGAGCTTGATTAACTTCTTTTCCACTAACACTTTCAATCCTTACTCCCCGAACTCCCTTTCCTTCATGTCTGTGTTCGTGTATTGTTTTCTTTGGAAGTCCTATTGGTTCACAACTTGGCATATAGCTTGAGCAGAGTTCAATAGCTTCCTCTACGATGTACCGCTTTATAATCGAAGCCTCTGGTCTCAATTGATTCTTAACATATCCCTTTAAGATCTTCATGTATCTTTTAACCGGGTACATCCACCTCAAGAAAAGCGACCCACATATTCGAATTTCTCTCACTAGATGGACAATCAAATGAACATGATGTCAAAAAATGAGGGTGGGAAATACATTTCCAATTGGCACAAAAGTCTAATCGCCTCATTTTGTAAATCATCTAACTGTCGAGGATCAACAACTTTCTTGCAAATGGCATTGAAAAACAAACTCTAACGTGTGAGAATACCTCTAACAAAGACAAGTAATATGGCTTGAATACATACTGGTAAAAGTTGTTGCATTAAGACATGATAAAACGTCGAATATTTAGCATGGTGGACGTCAAATGCGGATAGAGTGATACTAATGGAAGCAAACCAGTATTTCGTTATTTTTTTATTTTAAATTAAACGTCAGTTGTTTCTCAAAATGATGTTAAGTGTTTCTAAGGTCACTGTTTTACGTTGTTTTGGCCGTTGTTTGATGTTAGCACATTTTAGATTACGTCTATATGATCTTTGTTTGTCGTTAATAAATATTAGTTGGCGAACGGTTTCAACAAAAGACGTGGAGCGATTGAATTTATTTACGGTAATGCCACCAGTTATTTTTAACGTTGCGAATTGGCCGGTGAGACGTTGACTGCGTGACATTATAGCTCGTTTTTGCACTAGTGTAAGTTATTTACCAATAAAAATTAGGTATTAACTCATCTCGATTGACACAAATAACGTCATTATAATTAACTCGCAACTAAATATAATAATGGAAAGAAATATCATATTATTTGTTTAACTGATTATTCAAAATTAAAACATTTCTCTGTAGAGTTACTTAATCCCTCCTTTTATACTAGAAGGTATAATACTATTTTTCGGTTCATTAGAACACATTTATTAGGAAACAGATAAATTCGGCCCTTTGCAGCATCGTAAATGGCCTTTCTTTTAATTTCCTACAAAGCCTTCTTTGATATCCATCTACTGAACATGTCAAAACATTCTCCGGATTTGTCAGTCGGAGCTCTGTGGCCCGCACCCTGAAATTATTGGAGTAAAAAATAATAAAACAAAACACTGGAAAATTATATATATATATATATATATATATATATATATATATATATATATATATATAT
>NC_028355.1:6422995-6431358 GCF_000741045.1 Vigna radiata var. radiata
ATATATATATATATATATATATATATATATATATATGCGCGTAAGCCACACAAGTGTAACAAGGAGAATGAGATACTTGCCTTCACAGTTGTAAATGTCATCTTATTGGAGTAAGTCCTTGTGTATCTACATGGCATTAAGTCCATAATTTAATTATTTTTTCTATATATATTAAGCATGGTTAGATATAACTACATTCTTGGTCTGCATGGTATTGTTGGAAGACAATTCACTAAGAGATATGGTTCAAATTATGGTAAGAAAAAAAGAAAGTTATAAAATTATACCCTGCAACTTGGCCATTTGAATTCCATGGCCTCCAATCATCAACAATTGAGTAGTTTAATGATCTTATCCAGTCTTCAGTTCCCATGAAAGGAACCACCATGTCAAGATCACCACTGTTATTTGTCACAAGAAATTTGAATTATATAATTAATTTGTTGTATAGTTTTACTTCAAGCAATACAACAGCATAAAGAAGGAACATTAACTTGTATATTAATGAACGATATCCTTTTTTACTAAGATTTGCATGATATTCAACGCTGCTTGGAATATCGAAGTTGAAATCTTCATCATGATTACAACGAACCCATGTTCCTATACTTCCCTGCAATGCATGCATTTGTAATTATTATATAATGTAGTTAGCATGTGTAAAGGAAAACCAAAAGCAGTGAGTTATATGAACTGACCTTGCGGACATTAAGTGCAGTTCGAACAGTATCATCATTTGCCCAATAAGTCATAAGGANTGNTGTATAAGTCTAATAGTGGTAAAGAAGCAAACATCATTGCCAAATACATGGAAAGGAAATAGTAATTAGAGAACATCTATCATTCAATTAAACCATGAACATTACCGGACATGTTACGTCTGACACTTTGAGATCAGTTTTCAAGAAATGCTCTTCAGAAAATTTCTTAATTAGGGATCTTCTCAAAGGAGATTCAAGTTCATCGAACACACACAACGGCTCCAAAATATTGGAACTATAAAGTCCTGATACAAGCTGTTGCAGTGGAATTGTTAAATTCAATACAATTTTCTAAGAGTTTCAAGAAAACAAAAATCTAGAAACTTAGATTCTCTTATAACCATAAGTAATAGATTACAACTATATAATTCTAGATCGTTCTAAAAGTTAAGAAAGTCTTAAATAATTTAGAAAAATGTGAAAGTGACTTATCCAACATATATAAAATAGAAAATACATGAAAAGTAATATAAATTTCTATCATATTATCATCAATCTTCCATGTTGTTATGCACACAAAGTGTCAATTTGATTCACGGTTTATGTGCTAGTTCTAATCCATCTTGAAAAAGCTCTTTCTTAAGAGATCTTTTATTTGGGAAAAAAAAATCTCAACTTCCAAAGTCTTTTCTCAAGTAACTTAGAATCAAAGTTAACGTAGGTTTAATCCAAAACTTAAATTAATTCTTAAAAATAATATCATTTATGTAAAGATATAAAATTATATATTTTATTAAATAATTTAATATATTATAATTTTTAATATTTTATATCATACTATTATTAGGTTATTAAATAAAATATATAATATATAATTTAATATTGACTATAATTTATTTATTAATATGAAATGACGTAATCTGTGTTATAAATATAGTTCAAAACTTATTAAACACTTAGATACTTTTTTATTCTTCTTCAATTTTTAAAGATAAACATGTTAAAAGGAAAAGTAGATATAATAACATTAATATGATATTATTATAAAAAGATGAAACGAAAAGGAAAACAAACTACCATTATCTCTTAGTTGAATATATGCTTTTACTTGTAACACTCCAATTTTGGATGTCAGGAATAAATTATAAATTTTTTTAACTTGTGGAAGTTAAAAATTTAAAACCTTTTTAAATTAAAGTGAAAGAAAATCATATTCATTTAATCTGAATTAAAATAAATCATAGTCAAAATCTAAATATTTCAAATGAAGTCACAAAAATCATTACATTATTAAATAAAAAAAATTGTTCAATACCTAAAAGTTCCCCAAAAACTCGCTAATCATTGTCACTTTACTCATCAACTAATACATCTGTAGAAAGCAAATCCTCTTGTATAATAACACGAGTTATATAATCATCTCACAAACACAAACAACTAAGGGTGAGCTAACAGAATAAACATCAAGCTACCAATAAACATCAAAATACCATAAAAAGATTATGCTGAGCACTATAACTCTCAACCATACTTTCCCTTAAAAGGAAACATGCCCACCTTATAAGCTCTACAAAGGTTTGAATTCAAGACAACTCGTGCCAATACTAACTATCTACACAATTGTATGTCACCATTCATACTTCATCACCCCATTTTTGTTTACCAAAACAAGACGATTTGAATCGTCCTCCATTGTAGCTCTGGACTTATCTCCCCTACTCCTTAAAAACATATGAGTAAAGATTCTTATATGGTTCCCATCGGCACTATACTCAACAGAAGCTGGAACCCTACAATGAGACATCCATCTTGTTCTACCCCTTGAAAGAGGAAAGAGAAACACTCAAATATTAGTCCTTTCTACTGCCCATCATGGATGAGGAGACTCATCTCTTCCATTGCTTCTTAAAAATGAAGAGATTCACCTTTGTACAGTCTCATGAGAGGAAAGGTACAACAACGAATTAGAGAAGTATGGCAAGAAGACATAGCAAACAACACCTTTTTCAACTTCACACAGCACAACCATCATAACCAACATTCAACTACACATAGTTTGGCATTTAGAGTTGAAATACCTTTATTTTTATACTTAAATTTGACACTAAACACACCTTTTATGACTTAGAAAGTAGCTTGAAATCATGCTTTTTGCTAAAGTTAGGGAATAAGAGAATTGAAGGTAGTATTATTGGTATTATGCTTCGTTTTCCTTGTTTTGGCAGGAATTAACATGAATTGGATGAAAGAAGTTGAAGTAGTGAGAAGTTGGACTCAAGAGAAGAAGGAAAAATTCTTAAAAGAAGAATCGCAACTAGCACTCAACGCCAATTCACCATTGAGCGCCATTCTTGCTGAGGAGTTCTCTTGACAACGCTTAAGTGCCAACGCTGAAGGGAAAATCAAGTGCCGCAACCACCGTTGAGCAACACTTTTACTGCTGAGCGCCAGCCTCATCAGTGAGTTTACTGCCTCTCGCCTGGGCGTCAACGCTGAGCATTATTCTGAAGAAGTCACAACCACTGTTGAGCGGTATTCCACCGCCTGGGCCAGTTTTTCTGTTATTTTTAGAATGTATATAAGGTTTTAGATGACCTAGAGGGTCTATCTTTGGACAGAAGGAGACGCAAAAATACACTTTTCACCCCTCGAAGCTAGACTTTGGATGCGGAAGCTCTAATCTACAAATTTTAGGGTTTTATCTTTCATTTTATTCATTATTTTCATAAGTTTTTTTAACCACTTTATACCATAAGTTATACTAATCCCACGTTATACCATAAGTTTTCTTTTACTTTTCTCTCACACGAACCAATCACCATCTAACCTATATATTATATTATTTTAGGAAAATGTTTTTTTAACCACTTTTTTTGACAATTTTTTTACAATTGTTTATGTGGTAGTTTATGATTCGTCTGTTTCAAATATACGGACCAATAAAATAATGATACATAGTCTATTGTCAAAAAGTTGTTAATAAAAATTATTAATATATCGTGGTCCATTATTTTATACACATACTTGCATTCTTCAAAGGAAAATGTTCTTTTAACAACTTTTTTTTGACAATTTTTTTACAACTCATACATGGTGACCTGTAATTAGTCTATTTCAAATACTTTTATAAAAATAAATTCAAACAAACCAATAAAATAATAACATGTTACGTATTATAAAAAAATTATTAAAAAAATTTATTAACATATTCAAATTCCTCACCACCCCACCACCATATATTTATATTATATGATTCATGCAGACACCAATTCTTTACGAGATTCTTTTTATCTCGTATTCAATCTTTAATTAATAATTAAAGATAATTTTTTTGCATTATTTTTTATGGCATATTTTTATTTTCTTATATTATGATTTATTAAGTTTTTGTTTTTGAGAAAAATAACGTTAATAATCATGCTAATAATATAATAATATATAATATCACATAAATATTTTAAATAATACTTTAGATATCAATATACAATGGTTTAAATTTTTAGCAATTCTAAGAGAAAAGTTATATTTTAAGAATTTGCTTCACTATTAAAAATTAATTTTCATAAATTTGCATTTGGAATTGTTAAATTTGACACAAACTTCAAGAAGTTACAAGAAAAGAAAAGTCTAAAAACAAAGAAATTATGCTAGAAAGACAAATAATAGATAAAACCTAAAATTATAACAATAAAATAATTACAAAAGTTAAGAAAAACTAAAATCATCTAGAAAATTGTAGAATTAGTGGTTTACTTAAGGTAAAGTCACTTATTGTAACGATATAAACTCCTCCACATTATTCATTATTTCCAAAACTATCTTCTACAACTTATATTTACTATATACAATTCACTACACTAAACATGTCTAACATAGAAACTATCTTTTTTTACTCTTAAAATTCTAACAGAAATAATAGTTGACCTTGTTGGAAGTCTCACATCAATTAGAGATAAGACTAATTTATAATATATAAGTGGGGTGCAAACCTCACTTTATAAGCCGGTTTTGTGGGGTTGAGTTAGGCCTAAAACTCACTTCTAACATGGTATCAGAGTTATGGTTAGAGCCTATCCTAGCGATATTTGTTGGGCATATTGTTCCACCCACTATTAGACCATTATCGGACCACCCATTAATATCTAGTCTCATGCTTGAGATGTATATACCTCGGCGTGAGGGGGTGTGTTGGAAGTCCCACATCGACTAGAGATAAAGCCTTACAATTCGGTTTTGTAGAGTTGAGTTAGGTCTAAAACCCACTTCTAACATGGTATCAGAGTTATGGTTAGAGTCCATCCTAGCGATATTTGTTGGGCATATTGTTCCACCCGCTATTGGGCCGTTATCAGACCACCCATTAATATCTGGTCTCACGCTCGAGATATATATACCTCGGCATAAGGGAGGTGTGTTGGAAGTCTCACATTGACTAGAGATAAGACTAATTTATAATATATAAGTGCGGTGCGACTCACCTTATAAGCCAGTTTTGTAGAGTTGAGTTAGGCCTAAAACTCACTTCTAACAGACCTTATGATGTTTTATTATTTCACTAAAAATTCTAGTAACCAAAATTTTATAAGAAAAGAAGGGATATGAAAAAGAGAAAATGCATACCTTATTGAATGACTCCATATCTTTATAGCATAATACATTTTCGGAGTCCACATCGATGTAATTTCCTTTACAATTTTTTTGTAGTGACTATTCATAAATTAAGAGAATTCCTTAGTCTTTGATTTTTTTTAATGAGAAGAATCCTTTAAAATAGAAATTCATGAATTAAAATAAAATAAAATCACCTCATATAGCTCTTCAGAAATAAGTGCCATTCCATAAGCAAAAGGGATTCTATAGTTTGCTCCCCTTCCAGTTGTTGCTGGATCCCCCAAAAGGTATCCCTAAAGTAAAACAACGCTTCATTATCAGAAATTAAGTTTGATGTCACCTTTTACTATTAAAAAATAAATAATTTTTTCATTTGTTACATAATTCCATTTTTAGCTTTTGTTAAGAATCTTATTTCTAGGTTTTTCATGTCGCATTCCACTATATTACCACAAAAAGTACCAAATTAAATAGGTCATCTATGGAGTTTTTTTATTGTAAAAAGAGATAAGTTTTTGAGAACAAAATAAAGATATATATATATATATATATATATATATATATATTTATATTATTTGTTTTCTCTAAAAAATTTCTAAATTTTTACTCTTTAAAATTATTGATACCGCTAAGGTTTGAAGATTCTTCTAAGTGATTTGATATACTGTATTAAAAAATAGGTTTAATATTTATTTTGTTCTCTCATAAAAGGAGTTTTATTTAAAATTGTCCTACTTTTTTTAAACAATAATAATTCATCTCACTTTTTGAAAAAATCGTCCAAATTAATCCTTTTAGCTATCATCCTAAAAAATTTAACGTTTCAGCGGTGTCGTTGGACTGAACTTGATGAGATGTCAACGTTAGATGGTTGCGTGTGGCAGTGTAATGACAACTGAGGTTAAAATTGTAACAAAAAATATAGATTAGGTGAGAGATTAAAAAAGAGGGGTTAGGGTTTTTGAAGATTGATAATCAGAACTCAGAGTTCAGTGTTTTCAGTTCCGGCGTCGAGACTGGTTGCACCACCGGCAACGAAAGCTCGTCAGAAGCCTGCGATACCGCGACTGCCGTCACCACCGGAATCTTGTCAACGGTGATCGGCACTGTCCAAGGAAGATCGTACGTCGTGTCTGGTCCGTTGTACGCAACGGCGAAGGAGTACTCCTCTTCCTCGTCGGAGATGACGACAGTGATTACCGTCATTGTCCTGACCGGCGACATGGTTTCTCTAATTTGGCCTTGTTTTTACTGTGAGCACAGGATCAACTTTTAAACTTCTTGCTGAATCATACCCTTTTCATACAAACAAAAAGTTGTTGACCATGTTCGACCATGAGAGCCAGTCCATTGCTTGGATGGCTCAGAGTGCTAAGGAGAAAGGTGCTAAAGTGTGCAGTGCTTGGTTTAAATGCCAACCCTCCAACTTTGTTCCACTGATTCGAGAAAACAGATTTCCAACAAAAAGAAAAGGAAGAAGGATTGGGCTACCGATCTTTTTGTGTTTCTAGTTCAGTTTAGAGTGACTGGGGCTAAGTATTCATCATACCAGAAAGGGAATTTTTTTTTTTCTTTAGCAATGATTTTATTCTGAGAAATCGTACACTAACTCTGAGCAGATAGAACTTACTCTCAAGCTTTCTCCGGTCAAAATGCTGAGGAAAAGATGGTTGGGGAGAATGCCCATAATAGAATTATGGAAAATGGGGTTCAAGAGAATTCCTTTGTTGTTTGTCTGGCAGAGGGTGAGAAGGGTCTGGTGAGGTTTGGGGACTTGCAACGTAGTTAACTTCTTTTGTGTCAATTTTAATTTTACACGCAAATTAATCTATTTTTGCCATGCAATCATATAACATTACGTCATTAACCTTAGTCCAGGAGAGATCTCTAACGTTAAATTTTTGACGGTGTTAGCTAAAAGGATTAACTTGATCAGTTTTTTCAAAAAATGTAACCAATTGTTACTTTTTAAAAAAGGTAAGATGATTTTGAATGAAATTCTTCTTTTGAAGGACCAAAATAGATATTAAATCTAAAAAATAAGTGTATATTAATTTTTCATCGAATAGGTTGTCACAAGAGTCCACTATAAAGTCCCAGGAATTGATACAAGAGCTTGGGATCACTGAGGTTGGTTTCATTCACCACCCAATAGATGGTTTTAAGGTTTGTGGTTCTCTAATTTCTCCATTTTCGTTTTCTATATGGATTGTACGTTTGATTGGTATAAAAAGTTAATATTTTTCATATTCTTACTTCTATATCTATTTTATAATCGATATAAAAACTTGTTTTTAACTGTTATAAAAATACTTATTTTTACATTAGTATATATAACATAAAACAGTAATTTAAAATGCTAACCTGGAGATTTATCTTTGGTTGAATCCCTTCTTCGTTAGCTGAAAGTAATGAAATTTGCTAACATGTATTATAACAAACTATAGTAACTTAATGATATAATTTACATTTCAGCCGTCACCAATTAACGGTCTAACTTAATGATTGTTAATATGCGGTTTTAATTTTTTTTAAATCATTTAAAAACATTTTACCTTGTGCAATTTCTTGAACAATTACTGGAACGGGAATGCCAGAATATGAACTACCAGCAATGTAAACTTCGTTTGACAAAAAAATTGGATGATCAATTAACCACTGCAAACAATTAAGAATAGAAAATGATTGACTAACAAAGAAAATAAAAGAAATAAAATGTAGCTGCAAACGCAACAAAAAAAGAAAAGACAGATTTTAAAATAAAGAAATAAAATTTGGAGAATACCTTCCTTAGAAATTCATGGGCTTGATCAGCCAAAAAAAAAAAAAAAAAAAAGACAAGGATTTTAAAATAAAGAAATAAAATTTGGAGAATACCTTCCTTAGAAATTCATGGGCTTGATCAGCCAACAACTTATCACTTCTTTGAGCAGCAAGTTCTGTTCTGGCATAACTAAAGCCTGTTGAAACAGGCAAGTCTACATATATAATGCTACTAACCTATCAAAAGGACAAAAAAACATAAGAAAAACCGAATTTGAAAACAGAAAA
>NC_028355.1:6433534-6437273 GCF_000741045.1 Vigna radiata var. radiata
TATATATATATATATATATATATATATATATATATATATATATATATATATCAGAATTTGTTCTAAACTCTTATCCCATTTCTCTTAATTTTAAAATACCAGAATCAATGTCTTACATTTATCTTATTTACCACGTACCAAAACAGATTGAAAAAATTATACTAGCGCTCTTGTTACTCCCACAGTCCCAAGTTTAACTAATTTCAATAAAAAAAAAAATTGTATCAGTACATATTATCATTCTCATATTAACATGTTTCAGAATTTAAAAAGATAATATCCTTATATTTAACTTTTCAACTCAGTTATTCGTTGATACCCAAATTTCAATTGATTCAAACATATCCCACTTCTTTTCAAGATACAACCATACCATTAATATAACTACATCAAAAACATTTCAGACTAAACAGAAATTACTGCGTCAACAATGAACTCAAGGCTCATGAACATGTCCAAACATAATTTCTTTGCATATATTAGATTATAAAAACCAAAACCAGATTTAAATGATGTTGTACTAAAACGTTTTACAAGTCCTTTTTAGTTTTCATTAAATTAAGCTATTCGGTTTAAGAATTATCACGTTGTTCATGGATTTAAGATGAGTGAGAACAATAACACTGCATCTCTTAGCCGAAAAGATGTCCCACCCATGTGACAATTAAGATGCAACTTCAAATAACTTAAAGTGTTGCATGTTGATGTATTAATTCACTGTTTGGTTTGTTATACATTCATTCAATATGACGAGTAATGGAACAACAAATAATGGTGACGAAATATAGAATGAAAAGGGTTACAGAATGGTGAATAAAAAATAGGAAATTGCAGGGTGGAACGAAAACGGGAAGGAAATAAAGATGAGAGTAATTGCAAACAATAGTGAACAGAAGAATTGTAGTGGTGAACGGAGCAATCATAATGATAAACAAAGCAGAGGAAGTTCACAAAAATGATATAACAGAGACAACAATGACAAGTTCATGTAATTTCTATTTAAATTTATTCTAGATGACTTTTGACTTTAGTTTATTCATAAAATCGAAACAATAATACTTTTATGACTTTGATTATATTAAAAACTGAAATAATATCTGCAAATATATTATTTTTTGCAGCAATTTTTAAATTTTTTTAATCTTTTTAACCTCTAATATAAAAAAACCAAAACCATAAAAGTATATGCCTTGAGTCTGGAAAACAAAAGAAATTTAGAAAACACATTAAATAAACTCCATAAGTAAGTACTGAAACCAAAATACAAATTAAATTTGAAATATAATAATTATATTGTTGTATTGATGTAAAGTTAAAATAATAAGAATATACAAAGAATAAATTAATCAATGTTAACTTAAATTATTTAGATTGATATGTAAAAAATGAAAAAGTAAGAAAATTAGTGTTCACATAATTCATAATCAATCTTACCTAATTCAAACAAGTGTAGGAAGCAAAACCCCTCAACTAAATTGTTTATTAAGATTATAATAAATAAAACATCATTAATTTCAATATATCAATATTTGCGATGATGTATAATGAAATAAAATTAATAACTCTTCTTTATTTACAAATACATTGATTAGGTTATTTACCGATAAACATTGTGTATTAACTCATCTCGATTTGACACAAATACTATCATTTATAATTAACTCGCAACTAAATATAATAATGGAAAGAAATTTATTGTTTTTTTTAAGCGATTATTCAAAATTAAAACATTACTTGTTCCGGTCGGGATTTCGTTCAAGCTCCCTTGCACAATTTTCCACTTCGAACCGTCCGGTCTTTCGCTACTCCAACTTTCATTCAGTCTCTTTTAATAAAGGTAGAGATAGAGAGAGAGAGAAATAAATGTGCATTCAATGTGTCCTCTACCTCTTACCTTTGATCCCTATTTATAGTTTTCCTCATGGGCCCATGATTAGTGAAACCTTAATCACGGCCCAATCGCAGGCCTTTTGGGGCTAATTTGGTTTTACCTTAATCCTGGATGCTTATCATGCTTACATCTTCTACCTCTACCGTACGTCCGTGTAGCACCTTAAGTTAAGTTTTCGTGTGAGCGTCTGGTTCTATGGTGGGCAGGCCCCCCGAGTTCTGATTGGCATATTTTTGACGTAATGACGTATTTAACCGTCCGGCCTTCTTACTGTGATGAATTCTTCAAGGTTTTTCTTATTGATGCATTTGTGACCGGCTATGATTATACAGTCATGCGAACACGACAGCGTCGTACTAGCGTCCCGACTCCAGACATGGCCAGCTTGGTTGCCGGCCGTCCGTACGGCGACTGGGGGCTTCGGAGCCCATCGCCTAAGTCATACGTTTCGTCTCTCAGGATTTCTTCAAAGTTTCTGATACACGTAGGTTAGTCCCGGCCACCGAGACCGGGCTTCACCATTGTGTTTCCTCGGGTTTTGGTGTGGCGGTCGTCCTGACGATCCCTAAGACCGTCCGTCTACCTCCCTACAGTACACAAGCCCCCCAAGCCTGAGGTCACGTAGTGACCGAAAGGTTTCAAATCCTAAGGGTTGACGGTTCCGCTTCCCTAGTCGTGTCTTGGGCGAGAAAAGTACGTGGCGCGTCGTGATTGGCAAATGAGTCTCTGGGAACTTAACCGTCGCGCATCTGGGTCATTGAACGTGGGTTGATCTATTTCAAGTAAAAGGGCTGTTAGAGATGAACAACCATGGCCACCGGATAACCAAAGCAGGAGAGGATCTTCTTTGGGATTGTTATCTGACTCAATGAAATAATAAAATGTTTGGACATCTTATGATTCTCCCACTCCCACATACCTTTCATATCATCAAATGCTTTCAATCTCATAACCCAAAACTTAAAAGCATAGATAGGATTAGTATATAGTTAGCAATAAGAGTTGAAGTTACCCAGTTTCAAGAACAAAAGGAAGGGGTCCCTCGAATCCTGGAAGGAACTTCACTCTGGAGGCACAAGATGCTGCTTCAATGGAATAGTATAATAAAAGAAGTAGGAAAAGTAGAATACCACGCTGAACCAAATCTGAAGAAATGACTATTGAGTTCAACTTTCCCATTTTTTATGCTCTTTTCTCAACCTTTTCTCTCATCACTCTCATGGTTTATATAGATGCAGCTAGCTTATAAGCACAGAAAGTAAAGGGCAATCTAATGGATGCCTAAAGTTGGATATTAGTCCATAAGATTTGTTTTTACGCAGTTTTCAGCTTTTTTATTGGATTTTAGCTGTAGTTATTGAATTTGAAGGCTTTAATAACGGTGACTTTGGTCCGTACGGTAATTTAATGCTGTATTATTTTCTATACAAGGTGGTATATAGGTTTGTTTGATAGGTTTGTTTGGTAGGTTTGTTTGATAGGTTTGTTTGGTAGGTTTGATAATTGGTGGACGAAAGATATGTGGTGTTAAATTACAAGATTTATTATATGTTCTTGTTATTAATCGTGAGTTCAATTTTTAAGATAATTTTTTATAAAATTTAAATTTTATTAATATTTTATTTGATTATTGAAATAAATACATATTTTTCTAAAAGGAATTCTTTTTTTATGATCTAGAATTTTATTTAATTTTTTTTTATGATCTAGATGTCCTTCACTTCCATCCAAACACTCCAAGTTATCTCACACCTTCCAATTGGAAAGTCTTCAATACTTGTCTCCCCTAAGCTGAAGAAGAGGACTAACTATATATATATATATATATATATATATATATATATATAT
>NC_028355.1:6439833-6459957 GCF_000741045.1 Vigna radiata var. radiata
TAATTTGTTTGGTACATGCCGAACAAAACTACTACCCAAGGAATAAAAACAAGAGTTGCTGACGTGGTGTCAGATTATTGTTGTTGTCTCATACTTGTTGCTCTATTTCTATCCATCTTCTTCTTTTTAATTTTTTTTGGCTTAATTACCTTTTTAGTCTCCAAGTTGGAGGTTGAATTTCCGTTTGATACCCGCTTATAAAAGTGATTTAATTGGGTACCCAAATTATTGATTTTGCTTGTAATAGGTCCCTTCCGTTAAGTAGCTTGCAACGACGTTAATTTATGCTTACGTGGCTGTACTTTTATTTTTCTCTCCTGCTTTTCCTAACACTTCTTCCTTTCTTTTCTATTTCTCTCTCTCTTCCTTATAACTACCTCTCACTTTTTTTCTCTCTCATATTAGAATTAATTACCAACTTCTCACTTTTTCTCTCTCTCTCATCTACCACTACCACTGCTAGAATTAATTACCATGCACGGAAAATTTGAGAAATGTTTAAAGCTTTTTAAGTTTGAGAAAATTTTAAACTATTATACAACTATCAGAGCTCTACTGCATTCTTGAAATCACTTTCATCCCTTCTTCCTGCAGCATGGTGGCAGGATATGGTAGTAGTTCATAATCTCTAACAGGAAAACAATCCTATAAGAATGNGAAATGAATAGTTTAACAATATATACAAACTTTTATTAAACTTTTAGCAGAGGAAATTATCATTTCATCCAAACATGAATGAGTGAAATTTCCAAAGAGTTGACAAAGCTTTTTATAAATAATTTAAATATGTTTCAAACAAACAAACAAAGAAACATAATATTGATGTGATGTANAGACAGAAATATAAAAGCATATAGGAGAAGAACATGCAAAGTTAAAAGCCAGCAGAATCAGTTGTATAGCAATATATATTATATATTGATATTAATTAATATACCATAAACAAGGACGTTTATTGGTAATATTACAGATATATGTAGTTCTGTTATTGGCATGCACCATGCATATACATATGCATCAACGTAACAGGATCACGTCCTTTACTCTAAACAATGATGATGGATGTGGATGTCCATGCATGCATATGTATGGGTCAGTTGCATGGGAAGGGTAGCGTGGGGTTGAGTCCACAAATTCCGAGTGTAGTGTTAAAGATAGTTTGTGGTGTTGAATGCATGTTGTCTGCAACACGGTCTAATGCACTGCAAATGGTAGCATTAATCGGTATAATTTTTAGGATATCACATAGCTCACTGCAGATAAGGTTTTCGTTTATGAGTAAGAAAGGGTTGTCTTGAACACGTCCTGGAATGATGTCTGAGCTAACCATGGAAGACGAAAGAAGAACAAGAAGAAGAAGAAAGGCAGTGGATTTTGAGGTCTCGCCCATTTTCATGGCAGATTCATACACAACTCACTAACTCACTCATTGGGTAGAAGCCATTGATCTCTGATCTTTCTCTCACTCACTAACTCACTCTTTTTGGCTCTGTGATGAAACTATGGTGGTAGGATAGTTGAGTTTGAACTTTGGAGTACAGTGGTTTTGGATATTGGATTTCCAAGAGGTGATTGGGACTAATGAATTATATTTTCAATGTGGGATAAGGTAATAGAGGCTCTAATTTAAAATTTGTCTCATTTATGTCTGCAGATATAGTCATCGCTTGCATTTCATGTACTATATTTTCATATTTTTGTTGAAATTTATGTGCAAATAATTATTTTGGATATTTATTCTTTTCCTCACATATTATTGTTATTATTTTGGGTATTTAAATTAATCTCAATAATATTATTGTTTAAATTAATTTATGCTTTTGGATATTTTTTTTATTATCCTCGTAAAAATACCTTTTAAAATATTAAATATTTATTTCAATCAAATAATAAAAGTATTGTTTGGTCAAACTTCTTCATAATTATTTTAGAAAACTAAATATAGAAAGATGTTTTTAAAAGTTAAAACTAATTAATGTGTAAATTAAAATGGTGGAAGAGAGAGAAAAATTTGAAAAGTATTTATAATGACGAGAGAGAAATACAAGAGAGAGAAAGAAGTGTCAGAAAAAAATACAGGACAGAGAAAAAAGTGTAGGGAAGTTAACACCGTTTATACCTATTATTTAACGGAAGGGACCTATTAAAAGCAAAATCAAAAACCTGGAGACTCGATTAAATCACTTTTAAAAGCGAGTATCAAACGGAAATTCAGCATCTAACTTGGAAACTAAATAGGTAATTAAGCCTTTTTTAATAAAAAAATACTTATAATCATGACATACTTAAAATACTTATAGTCATTATTAAAAATACGTATGTATTTATTTTATTTTTATATCTTGTTCTGAAAATTTGAAGTCTGAGAAGGTGAACTAAACCTTCTAAAGCACGAGGCACCAGGCCTAATTTTTTTAGCATTGTACTGATGAGTTTACAAAAATACTAGTAGTTTTTATTTTGAATAAAACCTTTGTGCTTTCACAATCCTCCCTTATATTGTAATATTTGATAGAGAAAATAAGTGAAGAAAAGGAAGAGAAATATAGTGTAAATATAATTTTTAGTCCAAGAGAAATTAAGAAAAAATAAAGTGGAAATGAACTTTTTGATTCATTTGATTAAGAAAACAAAATAATAAAAATAATCTAATATTATTCCTAATTAACATTAATATTATTTATTTTAGTTATTAGTATTGCTTTATTNTCATTTGATTAAGAAAACAAAATAATAAAAATAATCTAATATTATTCCTAATTAACATTAATATTATTTATTTTAGTTATTAGTATTGCTTTATTTGTTTTATTATCATTATCTTTTTATGGAAAGACATTTTTTGGGTCCCGCATATGTTTTTTTTACTACCAAACTACTCAATTCTCTTTTCTTTCCTTCTCTCACTTATCAAACTCACAGTAAATTTCCTGCAACATCTTTTCCTAGTGATATATTGGAAAAATATTCTACTTTAAATATTTTTGTTCAGACACCAAATATTGCATCCCACCATCTTGGTGGGCAAAGAAACTGTTGAACAAAATTAATTAATTCGTTTTTTCTATTCAAGTGTATTAATTCCTTTACTTCATGTACAATAGATTGTACTTATTTGTTACACTGGTCATAAGATTTTTCTTTTGTTAAATTTCGCAACTTAACTATGGAAGAGAGCGCAATTAATGAACTTGAATTTTTCGTTGGACCTTTTTATATTGTCTTTTAGTTATACTTTCAAAATACAGTCATTTTGATATATTAAAATAATACTGTTTTATATTTTTTTTAGGTATTGTGATATTGTTGCGTTCCAAAATTTGGATAGTCGTATTTTTTCTGTTTTGACTCCTTTTTCACGTTCTCAGGTTCTTATTATTGTGTTTATTAAACTTTCTTTTGTAAATTTTTAACTTTTTGTATGTTGAATATATGTAATTATGTGTGATTGAATGTTTGAATTGATCATTTGAATGCTTATTAATTATATGATTGTATGACTGAATTGATTGTATGATTGAATTGATAATTTTATATAGAAAATTGTATTATTGTAATTTTGTAATATTTAGGAATGGATCGAAATTGAATTAATTTACCACGCATTAGTGCTGAGTACGAGAGAGGTGTAGAGGAATTTATACAATTTGCACAACATAATGAGGGGAGAAGTGATGATGAAGTGAAGTTTAGATGTCGCTTCAATTTTCCACATCAAAAGATCAATCTCCTGTACTTGGATCAATGAGATATTATGGTATAATAGAAGAGATATGGGAGGTTGATTACACCAAGTTTTTTGTTCCATTGTTCAAATGTAAGTGGTTTGACAATAAGAGTGGTGTGAAAATAGATGAATCGGGTATGAAACTGGTTGATTTTCGAAAGGTGGGTTACCGAGACGAACCGTTTATCATGGTACATCAAACATCTTAGGTTTTTTATGTCAAAGATCCTGCATCTGACCATTGTTATGTCACTCTTCAAGGCAAAAAACAAATTGAAATTAACGAAGACAATTTGATTAATATTCATATTGCTGACAACCATTCATTTCAAACTACAACAAATTTGGATGAACAATCTCTAGTTGACGACGATGTACACGCAATTCGGTCAGATCATGATGAGGGAATATACATATGATGAATCCATATCTTTATGTATGAATTTCCAATTTCTGTATAAGTATTTCCTATGATAACTATTTTAAGCATTTGTTAAATTATATGATATTACATAAGTCTTTTATTAATATTTCATGTTGTTATTTATGTTGACAAATATATGGTTGATCGTCCACATTCTTCAGGAGATGAGGCTCCCCCTTCCAGATCCACTAGAGGACCCACCAAGATGAAACAACTTTTGATCAGAAAGCATAGTGGTGAAAGAACACCGGTGAATGTTAACGTGATCACGGGTGTTGCAACTGACCCCTATGCAGATGACTTCCGATCATACCTTGGAGTAGTGGCACGTGCACTAGTAGAAAATTTGCTTTTTATGACGGGGAAAAATGACCTATTATAACGGATATCTTGGCATCATAGTTCTGGGCATCATAATAGGTCCTGTGCATTTTATGACGGACAGAAAAGTCCATCATAATAGGTCCAATGTATTATGACGGACTTTCTGTCACCTATATAATAGGTCTAGTATATTATGACAAATTTTCACTTATCCGTCATAATATAACGACTTTACCTATCATAATATGTAGAACATATTATGACAAATAATTGTTCACCTATTATAATATATACTTTTTAAAAATATTTTTTTATTACATACATTATTCACCTATCATAAAATATTCAAAAATAATCTTTTATTACATAATAAGCAGAAAATATTCATTCCTAACAAATGAAGATACATTAAACCAAAATTCTTTATGAAAGTACATAAAGCTATATACTAAGGTATATTGGTTTCATTTAACTTCAAAACAGGGCTCTCATATCTTGAAGGTCAAAAGTTCTATTAAGTGATTGCCATGTCGATATCAGTATTCTATTGATCAAGCAATAAACATTAAGCTCGCTGCACTCATTACCTATTCATTCCAAACTTGCATAGGTAAAACATATGAAAAGGGAACGTTCTAATTGGACCTTAAATGAAACAAAAGAAGATTATCATTAGATTTTGGTACCAAATATCCAATAAGGAAAGCATGAACCTGGTGATCATCGTCCATTGCTCAGACATTTTTTCCAACAGTTAAATAGGAAAAGTTCAACATAAAAGATAAGCATTATACACATCACATCTAGAGTACCACATATCCTGAAAAATATCTTAAGCCACTAACCTCGATGCAAAGTGAACTCAAGAAATAAAAATTCATCATTAGTATAGAAAAATCCAATAGGAAGTTAACTAATAAAAAACCTGTACAGTGTATTTGCAGACAAATAAAATAATAGTAATACCTGTACAATGAGCATGTAGCATATAAATTTATTAACGTGCCATATCATAGTTAGGGAAGGTAACTAATAAAAAACCATATGTTGCTTAATAGTAAAATTATCCATTATTTTCAAGAAATTCAAATATTTTCAATCTAGCTCTTTAACTTTAAGTTTTCAGTTGCATAATCATCAAAACCTTATACTTATCCTGATTCTTCAGGTAGATAGTCAGAGCACCATGCCCACCCATAGAATGACCAAATATAGAAGCCTTTGATGTTTCGAGCTGTGGAAAATTATCACTGAGAAGCTTTGGCAATTCCTTGACAACATAGTCATACATGCGCCAATTTTTCCATTTCTCTTGTGTGGCATTGAGATAAAATCCAACACCTATTCCAGAATGTACATGGAATTAAAATATCTTTTGCATATTAAAACGTATACAAATTGCATGTTAACTCTTTCGCTATAGCCCATAACAATTAAAATTATCCGGCACAACAATCACATCTTCTGAGAAAAATGAGCTTTCTTCCTATCAAAATAAGGAGAATGCAGTAGAGGTGCTGCAACAGGGAGATATTTAGAATAAGTTAAAAGAACTTTTAATCTGTTTTTTATTACACTTCAGATTAACTATATATCATGTTAAGATGCTCAGGTAACACCTACTCTGTAAATCAGTACCTTCATCATGTCCAAACAGAATTAGATGAAATAAGTTATTTGTTTCATGTTTGTGGGTTTTCTACCCATAGCAAGTTTAAAGCATAACAAACTCTACCTTGAGTGAGTGTAAGAATTTGGTTAAATCATGACAGTTGGCTTTGGACTATTACTAGAGACATCTAATCAGTATGTGTTAATATTTCACTTGGTTTTGGACAAGTACTAGTGATATCTAATCAGAATTTATTAATATATCAGTTGGCTTTGGACACATACTATATTGTCCCTTACTCAAATTCTGTGAATGAAGGTTTATAATTTACATCATAAGTTAGATATCTAATCTCAAAATAGACATGAAGATTACTACTTAGAAAGAAAAAAAAAAAAACAAGGAGGAAAATGAAGCAATCATAATTTTACAATGCGAATGAGAGTCAGTTCAATTACAAAAATGGAATATCCTCAGAGAATGAAAAAACGTTTTTACTTCCCTTAATTGACAAGTCTCATAAATGATAAACCCTTATTAGGTTGAGTATTTCTTGATATCTTTGTTACTACCATGCTGTTGAAGAAACGATTGTAGAGCTGTGAAATAATCTTATTTCTTCAGATTGTTGTGCAGAGTCAAACACCTCACTTTCCCCAAGTTGCATTCCATTAGTTAGATCAGAACCTCCTAAGCTATCAAAAGCTCTAACAACCTATGAAACATAACAATTCAGGAAAACCATGTCAGTACTTTGTGCATTTACTTGTTGGTATAATCCAAAATAACATTTTGCAGTTTTTCCAACATCTAATGTCTACCTGTCCCATGCGAGGTCTCTTTGAAGCTGAATGCCGCACACAAGCTGCAGCAACCTCAATCATGCAATACAATTCACTCTCAATGTAATTCTTTTCTAGGCTTTGATTTGCCAAACTACTGAATTCCTCAGTATCAATTGCATGACTTAGTAAAGGCCGAGCCTGAAAAATATAGTTGTATCAATATGTTTGAATTTTACAAGTTTAGACAGTTTCTGACTATTAAACTGTATAATTTTATGCTTTCTTTCATGCATGCAACTATTGACACAAACACACTTGAAACAATACATTCCATTCTTTTAGCTTGATTGAAACCATGGCTGTTCTACAAGTTTTGCAAATAGTAAGCATTTTGTCATCCTTATCATACTTCAGTAAGTATGATAAGTGATGCAATTTCCGAAGGGAAGAAAAGCAAAATCAAGAAATAGACTTTAACCCCAAACATATGTTTTAATAGACATTGATATTAGGCTTCTCTCTCAAGATTCACAAAATGATAGCAAAGCAATACTAGAAAAAGAAGCATCTTTCGATACCCATTCAACCAGGCTTTCATCTCCCAAAGGTTGGGATACATCTACTGGCTTCCGCCCGGTAATTAGCTCCAAAAGCACGATTCCAAAAGAATATGCATCAGACTTCTCAGTCAATTTACCACTTGAAGCATATTCAGGGGCAACATACCTTACATGAGGGTGGAAATCAATGTTAATACACATTTTGCTCTCAATAGTCTGAATGGAAAATGATACAGTGAAAAAGAAAAGAGAAGTTTGGAGACATATCAATGAATGCTTACCCAAAAGTTCCCATGACACGCGTGGTAATATGCGTATTTGCATCAAGAGCTAATTTGGCTAGCCCAAAATCTGAGACCTGACATTAAAAATTATAGTACAAGATTTTGATTGATACAAATAGAACAAGCTTTTTGAATAAGTAGAATGACAGATACCTTAGCTTCATAATTGAAATCTAAAAGAATGTTTGATGACTTGATATCCCTGTGAATGATCCGAGGGTTGCCTGAAATGTTCATGACATTCAACAGGATTAATAATAATACAACATCTCTAAGCATTAGATGATTTCTTGATATTACCATTGTAGAGCTGTGAAATTATTATAATTCTAGAATTATGACTCAGTTTGAATGCACTCCACTGTTTCTGCAATTTCTTTTATGATCCCTCCTTTATCAGAAAAAAAACTACTTAAAAGATTTTATTTAAGCATACAATTGTGGATATTTGTTAATGTGATCGTGTGCGTGTCTGTCACTCACTAATAACAACTCTTATGTGCATTTTCTCACACACGTGACTCTTTCTACCTTTATTCAATTGATGCACAGAGGATAAGCAATAGAGAAAACAAACGAGCAGAAAGCCAAAATACTAGAAAAGAAAAACTCGGTGGATATTTCTGGGATTCATCATCCATGGCTCTAACTCACTCTACTGGTCAGAAAATCCATCGTTCAACTGAAACAAGAATACTAGAAGAGGCCGAAACCACAAATTAACAAGTGTTAACTGCTATATATGCCCAACCCAGCCCTCTTCTCTTTTCCTTTCTTATTTCCCCTTTCTCTGTGTATTTGGTAACAAACAAATTGGCAGATTTTGAGTATTGAGAGGAAAAAGCAAACCAAATAAGAGGAAAACCTGATGACGGTGTAAGCAAACTCCTATTCGATGACCGGTGAACTCCGAAAGGGGAACGAAAGTGACGAAAGCACGAACAGGAGAGATGAAAGCACGAACGAGAGTGATGAAAACACGAACGAGAGTGATGAAAACACGAACGAGAGTGATGAAAGCACGAACGAGTGATGAAATCACAAACGAGAGTAAGGAGAGCACGAACGAGAGTGAAGAAAGTGATGAAAGCACAAAAGAAATTAGAGCTTGCGATGATCTCAATGAGAGTGATGGAAAGAAGAGTGAACGAATTAAAGACAACGAGACTGAATATCTTTGAAATAAAGAGATATTATGACTGATTTTTCAAAATCAGTTATAATAAATTAATAAATGTTTCACTCCTTTTATATATTATAACAGCTTTCCATTACTACGTTATAAAATATTTTTAAGTTTCTCCACCCATTTTATAGTATGACGAATATTTATAATTATGTTATAATACTTTTTAAAATTATTTACAAGCTTCTGTCACCACATTACATATTATAATTGATTTTTAAAATTTCGTCATAATATTAACTTATTATGATTAATGATTTTCATCCGTCATAGTAGATTTGTTATAGAATGTTTTTTTTTCATTAATGGTGACAAGATTAGTATTCTTACTCCATCTTTTGATCATGTGTCCGAAGTTGATCGGAACATTATATGGAACGATTTATTGGTAAGTTATTTATATAATTTCAATTAGAGTTTGTTTATTTTGATAATTTTGTATTGATACAACTTTATTATGTTTTTTTAGCTGACATTTGACATTCCACGACTGATGGTGCCAATCATTACACGGTGTACGTCATCGGTTGATCTCTAAATATAGCTTGCATTTTACGTAATCCCTTGCCTCCCTATTGAACATATTAGGAATAATAATAATACTTCCTTTGCATTTTCTTTTCCTTAGATTTTGAAGCATTTAATGCTAAAACATTTTGAAATTCATAAGTGTTAACATCTCTGGTTTTTCCCCCAGCCTTCATCGATAACATCTCCCTCGACTCTATAACAAATTAATATTACGTCAATTTGTTCGGGTCTTCGACGTGTCTTCAACCAGAAGCCAAATTTGGTGCCCTTTTGATATTAGTTGTTTTTGTAATCATTAAATATAACGTTGAACTGTTTCAAACAACTTCAATACAAATTATTTTTATACAGTTAACTTTGCGTATTGAGTGATTCGAATATTGATACTAATTAATTGTGATTTTTATACAGAAGACAAAGCATACGTCACATTCTGCCGTTGTTCGATGTTTTCTTCTTTCCTTTTGCCTTTATAAAATCTCCCATGACCTCCCGTTATCATTATATTTTAAGATAAGATTTACATTTTTTTTATTTTTATATTATTAATTTATGTAAATTTATCTTGTAATATTTACATATTATTAAATATAAGAAAGATATGTCGATGAAATTTAAAGAGAGTAAAACTTTATTTCTTTAAAATATTAGTTTAATTTCATATGAAAAATAATAATAATAATATTAATAATTATGAGAATTTAGATGTAGTTATACCTCAGAATAATTAAAATCATTTTGAATATTACTATATTATTACAAGTTATTTGAAATGAATGTTATTTAACATCCGAACTAACTTTTTTTCATATAAAAAAGTTAACATAATGTACAAAGTAAATAATTTTTTTTATTAGATTCAACAACAACATTTCCAACCTTATATTTCTTTCCTCTCTCCTTTTGCCTTTACTATGCATTATTACACGATGTACGTCATTGGTTCATTTATAAATATAACTTGCATTTCACATAATCCCTTTTGCCTCCTGTTTCCATATTACGATTTGTGTTTTTTATTTCACAATATGTTTAATGCTGAAACAATTTTGAGAACTAAAATAATTATATAAAAAAAAGTTCTTCAACTTCATCGTTTAACATTAATTTGGTTAGGGAAGGTATGTAGGGTAGGTTTTCAAATTGTACAACTTCAAATGAAATCAAAATCTGTTTAACTTATTTCTTCGGTAACTTCCTTTATATTTTATTTTTCTTTTTCAATCAAACGTTGAGGCCTCTGGGGGAATAGACGTTACGGGAATTGACGTGAAGGACATTGGAGTGGTTAGGAGCATTAATTGGGTGCTTTTACGAGAAGCCAAAGGAGCTTAAGTTTTTATTATTTTTTTCTTTTTTCTATTTTCTTTTAAACACTCACTTGAACTTCCTAGTCACATGGTTTTGTAACGTAGTTTTCGTCAAATATCAGTATCAAAAGAGATTTTTTTACAATTATTATCAGTATCCAAAGATATTTTTAACTTTTTATCTGAATGAACGTCGCTCCATTTATTATTATTTTTTGTTTGTAGTTTTCATTATCAGTACTCAAAGATATTTTTGAGATATTTTACTTTAATACTGAATGATGTTTGAACGTCATATCAGATGGGAATTGACGTTAATACAAGTTATTGACCATAATTACACGATCTAATGTCCGTTATCGGTTCATATATAAATATAGATGTGCTTTTCTTGTAACGCCATCCGTCCTGTTTCGATATTGAACATATTAGGATTCATGTTTTTTTTATCTCCTGAACGCTTTTCTTTCCTTAGTTTTCGAATCATCTCTGTTCTTAAAATTGCAATTTGCTGACTTGAATTTGAAAATTCCGCATTCAAGCCTCAGTTCATATGAAGGTGGCATTTCAAATTCAAGTCAATGAAATGCTTTTTACAGTACAATAATGGTTTAGCTATCTTACTGAAAGGGAAGTCCTTTGGAAAAAGAAATATGGTTCACAATATGTTTAATGCTGAAACAATTGACAACTGAAATATATTTATAAAAATGTTGTTTAATTTCATCATTTTGCAATGTATGATTCTTCGATTTTTTTTTTTCATTAATAGCACATATTAGTTTTTTAATTTCACATATAGCATATTGTTTGTCATATTTACTTATATAACACATTTTTTAATAGGTTTAGAATCCCGTTTTTCATGAATTCTGTGAAGGTTTGCAGTTTTAACTTACAGAGATTTACTTTTACTTTTTATTTTTAAATCTTCCCCACTTTTTTTCTTCTCTCTTTTCTCTTGACCTAGCAGTCACATCCCTTTTTCTTCTTCCCCTTTTCATCTTCCTTTGTTAAGTTCTTCTTATTCTCTGTTTTTGTGGCATTTCATCACCGCAAATCCTAGGTACTATTAGAGTTTTAATCATGTTTAGATTTTACGTAGTTATATATAAATATTGGTTTGGTTTGTGTTGTGAGAAATATAGTGATGCATTGATGTGGAAAAGTATGAAAGGGGAAAACAGTGAAGCTTATCTTTAGCCATTGTCGTTGAATAAGTTTGGAAAACCATGGAAGGTTACAATGGTTTTTAAACTCAGGTAAAATATTTTAATTTTTTTAAATTAAAACCATTGAAACCTTGAAGGGTTTTCTAAACATTCTCAATAATTATAAATAAAATAAAATTGTTCACTAGGTTTCTAAAACCATTCAATCCTTCCGTGGTTTTCCAAACTCATTGAACTGATTCATGGTTTTCAATAATTAAAAAAATTGTTAATCGAGAAAGGGTTTTCCAAATCTATGGTTTTCCATATTATAAAAAAAATAAAAATTGTTCACCGGGTTTCGAAAACCATTCCAAACCCATTCAACGGGCATTGACTAAAAGTAAGCTTCACATTCTTTCCCTTCCATGCTTTTCCAAATCAATGCATCACTATTTTTCTCACATGTAAAATCTAGATATGAAAATATAATCAAAATTGTAATAGTATCTGGGATTTGCGGTGATGAAGTGCCACAAGAATGGAGAAGAAAAAGAACTTAACAAAAGAAGAAGAAAAAAGGGTTGTGAGTTAAAACAGTAAACCTTTCACAAAATTCGTTTTTGTGATAAATGAGTTTTGAATTTTAATTTTTATAAAAACATTTTGAAAGATATTAAAAATTCGGTTTTCCAGAAAAACAAACAATATGTTATATGTGAAATTAAAAAAGTAATGTGTTATTAATGAAAAAAATCATGATTCTTCTTTTAAATTGTCATCAATTTGTTTTCTACTGTTAGATTTCATAGCTATTCACACAGTTGACATCGAATATTGAGATCATTGGAGGAAAAGAAACCATTTTGAAAGACCAACCATTGTTGAAAATGATGAAGCCATTTGAGAACAGGATTTAGAGATTTACAGAAAGCATATGGTTTCAATATAACTTCAGGAATAGATTTAGTTTCAATATAAACAACCGCTCCATTCTTTTATTTTTTTATTTTAAATAACCAATATTACGTCGATTCTAAAGTCACTTGACAAAATATTTTAAAGGATGAGATCCACGTCAAATATTGGTACCACTCGACGTTGATCCACCCTTATATATACTGAATTTGAATATCTTATGCACACTGAGTTGTTTCTAAACCCTAATTCATTGTTCTGTAAGTACAAAGATATTAAACCCTTGTATTGAGGAAAATTATTCGGTGTCCAAATTCAAATGGCTTCTTTATCACATCCTTCAAGAGATAGAGGAAAGACTGTTGAGGCTGCAAGAAATGATGATCTCTCCGGGTGGATCAGTGATGAGAAGAGTCGTAAAAAGTTTCTGAGCTGGAAGAGGTTTAAACATATTGTTCCTCACAAATATGTGAACCTCGACTTGTTTGAAAAAGAAGGATTTCACTTCCAAGAATGGATTGAAACTCAAGGTCTCTCTACACTTGTCTAGATGAAGGGTGATTGGTANCTTGACTTAGTAAGGGTCTTCTACAACAATATGAGAAACATAGATGGTGTCCTTCATTCTCGAGCAAAAGGAGTAAATGTTCACATTGACAATGATGTATGGTTTCAAGTTCCAGGATTAAAAGTTAAAGGTTTATTCTCTCACTTACGGTACTCAGAAAAAAAAAAACAAAAGGCTGAACAAAAAAGAGGTGTACAGTAACTGGTTAAGGTTTCCTGGGAGACACCCAATTGAAAGATTATATGTGCATGAGGGACTGAATAAAGAAGAAAAGATAATAGCGCACATTCTTGCTCGGGTGATTTTACCTGCTAGATTTCTACATGACAGAATAACAACTGAAGATGTTTTTCTGTTGTATGCCATGAATAATGATGTTCCTACCAATTGGGTGGGAGTAATAAAAAATCATATGATTGATGCATATATCAAACACACATGACATCTACCATATGCTCTGTTTATCAGCGAAATCCTGACCCTTCAAGGTGTGGATGTTAGTGGTGAAAAGAAATGCTCTTGTGACTACTCAAATGTGATAAATCGAAACACCTTGACTTTCCTTAGCCTTGTGAAGACCACAAAGGGATGGTGCTTCAAGGATGAAGAGAATATGCTTCAAAGTTCTGGAAGCAATTTTAAAAGATTGGTTTTGGAAAAACTAAACAGAATCGAACAGAAGATAGACGCTATGGATCAGAAAAAGAATAACAATGATTCTCCAATTGAAGATTCAATTGAAGAAGAGTCTAGTGAGGACGATTCCATGGAAATTTTATGAATCAGAATAGAGGCTTAGAATTTTAGTATGGAGTTTGTTTTGTGTTTTTGTTCTGTGTCTGTTTTGGTTTATTATTTGTTTTGTGTTTGTTTTGCTATCGGCATTATATGCCACATCATTTTGCTTCAATCTGATTGTAATCATTATGAATATCTAATGAAATCAGTTTTCCCTTTTAAAGCAATGAGTGTGAATGGCTATTCAATATTGTTGACTTAATCTGACTACTAAGGGTATTTGATGAAGAAGCCATTTGAGAAAAGGATTAGAGATTTAGGGGAAGCTTACAGTTTCAATATTAGTTCGGACGTTCATTGGCAGTAAATAGTTCAGGGTGCCACTCTTTTATTATTTTTTTTCTTTTAATACACCGATAGTACGTCGTTTTCTAAAGCCAATCGACATATTATTGTCAGCCAGAAGCAAAAAGAGTTACCCTTTTTAATTCTTTTTTTCTTTTTTCTTTTAAACTACATTAAATTCTACGGGGATGGACATATTATTTGTCAGCCGGAAGTCAAAGAGTTTCTCCCTTTTTAATTCCTTTTATTTTTAATGCAACAATAAATGAAGAGTTAATCCCTTTTTAATCCAACAATAAACAAAGAGTTTCTACCTTTTTAATCGAACAATAAACGAATAGTTTCAACCAGAAGCCAAAGAGTTTCTCCCTTTTTATTTCCTTTTTTATTTTTAATGCAACAATGAATGAAGAGTTAATCCCTCTTTAATCCAACAATAAACGAAGAGTTGTAATACTTGGACGTTTCAATATAAAAACCACCAATAGTACATCGATCGCTTAAGCCATCTGACGTATTATTATCAGCATTGCAAAAGCCAAAATATGAACGTCAAACTATAAAGAAGTAGATCCAGAGATGACTTCCTTTCCATTTTGAGCGGTGATTTTTTCAATCCTTAGAGTCTTTTGTCAATGACTGTGTCAACTTTCAATTTACCAGAGCCCCAAGAATCTTATATGCAAGTACTTTCATTTTACCAGAGCCCCAAGAATCTTGTGTTGCAGTCAGGTTTCAATTTACCTGAGCCCCAAGAATCTTTTTAGAGATTCTGACATTTCATATATATTTTCACCGCATACCATTTAGCCCACTCATCTACTTCGGATTTTGTCAAATCTGTTTTGTTTGCATTTCCATATTCTAAATTGAAACCTGACTGCAACACAAGATTCTTGGGGCTCTGGTAAATTGAAAGTTGACACAGTCATTAACAAAAGAATCTAAGGATTGAAAAAATCACCGCTCAAAATGGAAAGAAAGGTGATGTGAACAACAAGAAGGGATCATCAATAATTCTACAACAGAAGAATATAGAAATTCGTGGTTTCATTTTAATTTTTTAATAAGTGGCTTCTTAAGCGGTGATTTTCATCAATATTTTAATCATCTTTTGAATATTAATGAAATTCTCTTTTGGCAAACATTACTTAATGATGATTGAATTGTATAATTGATTAAATCTGATAAAATCACTTTTATGATTGCAAATGTCCATTTTAATGTTACATGGTTACATTGCATCAGTATACTCAATATGGGATAACGGTTATTGCTCAATATACCATAGCTCTTTTTTTTAAACAAAAATTATACGTCGTTTGCTAAAGCCACTCGACGTGATATTAATGACTATTGTATTAATATTACGTCAAAATACTATTGACATGACATTTTATTGTTCATCCAGAAGCCAAATCGCTCCTTTTTTACTTCTTATCTTTTTTCCTTTTCCTTTTTAACCTACAATAACACGTCGAATATTAAAATATACGACGTCCTCTGTATATTCAAAATCCAAAATCTATCAACCTTTTTCTTTCGTTTTTTGTACTCCTTCAAGCTTTTTTATGTCCTTGAAGGAGAGATAACAGAAAACAGAAGAAAAAAAAATTAACAGATGGAGTTCATAGGAGAAATTTCATGAATGGAAGATGTAGCGTTTTGAAAGGGTCCTAAATCTAAATGTATAACGTCCTCTGTATATTCGAAATCCAAAATCTATCTACCTTTTTCTTTTGTTTTTTGTACTCCTTCAAGCTTTTTATGTCCTTGAAGGAGATAACAGAAAACATAAGAAAAAAAAATTAACAGATGGAGTTCACAGGAGAAATTTTATGAATGGAAGATGTAGCGTTTTGAAAGGGTCCGAAATCCAAATGTATAACGTCCTCTGTATATTCGAAATCCAAAACCTGTCAACCTTTTTCTTCTATTTTCTATACTTCAACTTTTTTATGTCCTTGAAGGAGATAACAGAAAACAAAAGAAAAAAAATTAACAGATGGAGTTCACAGGAGAAATTTTATGAATGGAAGATATAGCATTTTGAAAGGGTTCGAAACCCAAATGTATAACATCCTCTGTATATTCGAAATCCAAAACCTGTCAACCTTTTTCTTCTATTTTCTGTACTCCTTCAAGCTTTTTTATGTCCTTGAAGGAGATAACAGAAAACAGATTAAAAAAAAATTAACAGATGAAGTTCATAGGAGAAATTTTATGAATGGAAGATGTAACGTTTTGAAAGAGTCTGAAATCCAAATGTATCAACCTTTTTCTTTGTGTTACTACCATTCCTTCAAGCTTTTCCTCGTGACAGAATCAAACCATAAAGAAGTGACTCCTTTTTGTGACCTAGAAGGAGCTACTAGTAACACGAAGAGAAAACACTTAACACAAAGAAACCTTGGAATTGTTACAAGAAATTTGATAAATGGATGTCTACTTAAATTATTACTGTTGGGAAAGCCCTGATATGGGCCTGATATGGGCTTCAATAATAAAAGGCAGTCTACTTAAATGATATATGGGAAAATACAGTTTGCTACTAGAAACGAAGAGGCTGACGTCAACTTCTCCTGACTTATGATGCTTAGCTCTATACAATTTCACAGTTTGATCGTTATTGATTCATTTTTTAAAGTTTCAAAATGTTGTTCTCTCCGAAATCAGATCCACTAATTCGGTAGAGAACAACTTCTTGAAACTTAAAAATTGAATCATATAATCAAGAAACTTCAAATTATAAAAGCAGTTCCAGGGTTTTACAGAATTTGAAATAGCACTTATCTTCTTACTATTTTTTTTGCCTGTTAAATCAGAAATCGCGAACTCGTGGTTACGCACACTTCATCGTCTCTTATGGTATTTCAACCAAAACCGAACTTGGGTCCTTGCCTAGTTCTCATGTCACCGTATTCCTTTTCATTGGCGGTTTACATGACGTCTAGGCAACGACCCAGGTTCGGTTTTGGGTTGAAATGTCATTAGAGATGCAAAAGACGCAAGCTTTTTCTTATGAAGAAACTAGCAAAAGAAGAACGTCCAACAAAGGGAAGTTGACGTATTATTTAATATTACGGCAAAGGTCTCTCCTTTCTTTACTTTTATCTTTTTTTCTTTTTTCTTTTTAACCTAAAATAACACGTTGATTTTGAAAATATTCAACGTCCTCTATTAATTCCTGGAAGGAGTTTATGAATTTTATGATTTGAAGTTGTAGCGTTTTGAAAGGCCTTGGAGTTGTTACAAGTTAACACAACTGTTGTTACAAGAAATTTTATAAATTGATGTCTACTTAAATAATTAGTGTTGGGAAAGGGCCGATATGGGTTTCAATAATTAAAGCTAGTATACTTAAATGATATATGGGAAAATGCAGTTTGTTGCTAGAAACGAAGAGGTTGACGACAATTTCTTTAGACTTCTAAAGTGTCCTTTTGGTTATATTCTTTTTTCTTTTAATGAAACAAAAAAAAAAATGAATTCCATGTGCATATGACGTATTATTCGTTATTAAAAGGCAAAGGTCACTCTTTTTTTTCTTTTTCCTTTTTATATTCCCATAGAATGTCAAACATTAGGGGGCTTCGACGTCAAAGGCATTTGTGTGATTGTGTTGTGAGAATTAATTTTGTGTTGTTACCAGAGTGGTTGTGAGCATTAATATTGACTCTATAAATATAATGCTTAACTCATACAACTCCACGCTCACTTCATCATCTTCCTCCTCGCCGTTTTTCTACGCGGCATTGCATTTCCATGTGCGTTTTATCTCTTTTGAATCGTTTAAACTTACTTTTACTCCGATTAAATTAGCCTTTGATGAATTATCTTCCATTTGAACCTATTAAAATGAGTTTTCGTTCTGTTTTGGTGCACTTTTTCTCGTGTCTTTTGGTAGCGTATTAGTACCTTCTCCCTTTAGTAGTTTCCTAGAAAGAAAAGCTTGCGTCTTTTGGTCTCTTTGGTATTTCTACCAAAACCGAACCTGGGTCCTTGCCTAGTTCTCATGTCACCGTATTCTTTTTCATTGGCGATTTGCATGACGTCTAGGCAACGACCCAGGTTCGGTTTTGGGTTGAAATGTCATTAGAGATGCAAAAGACACAAGCTTTTCTTATGAAGAAACTAGCAAAGGAAGAAGGTTGTACCAGGCTACCGAAAAACACGCGCAAAACTACACTAAAACACAACTCAGTAAACGTTGAATGCATAGAAGAATTTGACGTTATATAGTTGTTTTGAAATAAAAAGAAAAAATAATAAAAAGGAACTAAATAATAAAACGTCGTAGATAGTATAAAATGACGTTATATGGATTGATTTAAAAGAAAAATAAAAGAATAACTACTAGCTGAAGGAGATAACAGAAAACACAAGGAAAAAAAATTAAAAGATGGACTTCATAGGAGAAATTTTAAGAATGGATGTCTACTTAAAATAATTACTGTTGACGTCAAAGCCAGTTTAAATTAACGTTTTATTGGTTTATTTAAAACAAAAATAAAAGAATAACTACTAGTTGTAATATACAACGTCCATCTTTTGTTATTGTTGACATCATATTATTTAAAACAAAATTTTGTATTCATTTATTTTGTATTGAACGTCAATTGTTTTCTTAACTGAAGTTATGTGATCACCTAGGTTTCGTACACCAAGGAACATCACGTCAGACCCCAAATTGTTTGATGTTCTACATTGGTATAAACTTCGAAACCATAAAGTGGGTGACGTTCTGTCTACTTTAAAACAGAAAAAAGCATAATAAAAAACGGATTCGCTATCTGTCATATAAAACGTCGAATATTTAGCATGGTGGACATCAAATGTGGGTAGAGTGATACTGCTGGAAGCAAACCAGTATTTCGTTATTTTTTTTATTTTAAATTGAATGTCAGTTGTTTCTCAAAATGATGTTAAGTGTTTCTAAGGTCATTGTTTTATGTTGTTCTGGACGTTGTTTGACATTAGTACATTTTAGATTACGTCTATATGATCTTTGTTTGTCGTTAATAAATATTAGTTGGTGAACGGTTTCAACAGAGGATGTGGAGCTATTGAATTTATTTACGGTAATGTCACCGGTTATTTTTAATGTTGCGAATTGGCCGGTGAGACGTTGACCGCATGACATTATAATCCATTTTTCACCAGTATAGGTTATTTAACGATAAAAATTAGGTATTAACTCATCTCGATTGGACACAAATAATGTCATTATAATTAACTCGCAACTACATATAATAATGCAAAAGAAATATCATATTATTTATTTAACTGATTATTCAAAATTAAAACATTTCTCTATAGAGTTACTTAATCCCTCCTTTTATACTAGAAGGTATAATACTATTTTTGGGTTCATTAGAACACATTTATTCGCAAACAGATAAATTCGAGCCTTTGCAGCATCGTAAATGGCCTTTGTTTTAATTTCCTACAAAGCCTTCTTTGATATCCATCTACTCAACATGTCAAAACATTCTCCGGATTTGTCAATCGGAGCTCTGTGGCCCGCACCCTGAAATTATTGGAGTAAAAAATAATAAAACAAAAAACTGGAAAATTATATATATATATATATATATATATATATATATATATATATATATATATATATATATCATTTCAAGTACATGAAGTGTTTATTTT
>NC_028355.1:6461443-6478639 GCF_000741045.1 Vigna radiata var. radiata
CCACACAAGTGTAACAAGGAGAATGAGATACTTGCCTTCACAGTTGCAAATGTCATCTTATTGGAGTAAGTCCTTGTGTAACTACATGTAGGAAACTCAAACATTAAGTGTATAATTTAATTATTTTTTTATATATATTAAGCATGGTTAGATATAACTACATTCTTGGTCTGCATGGTATTGTTCGAAGACAATTCACTAAGAAATAGGGTCCAAATTATGGTAAGAAAAAAAAGAAAGTTATAAAATTATACCCTGCAACTTGGCCATTTGAATTCCATGGCCTCCAATCATCAACAATTGAGTAGTTTAATGATCTTATCCATTCTTCAGTTCCCAAGAAAGGAACCGCCATGTCATGATCGCCACTGTTATTTACCACAAGAAATTTGAATTATATAGTTAATTTGTTGTATAGTTTTACTTCAAGCAATACAACAACATAAAGAAGGAACATTAACTTGTATATTAATGAACGATATCCTTTTTTACTAAGATTTGCATGATATTCAACGCTGCTTGGAATATCGAAGTTGAAATCTTCATCATGATTACAACGAACCCATGTTCCTATACTTCCCTGCAATGCATGCATTTGTAATTATTATATAATGTAGTTAGCATGTGTAAAGGAAAACCAAAAGCAGTGAGTTATATGAACTGACCTTGCGGACATTAAGTGCAGTTCGAACAGTATCATCATTTGCCCAATAAGTCATAAGGAGTGATGTATAAGTCTAATAGTGGTAAAGAAGCAAACATCATTGCCAAATACATGGAAAGGAAATAGTAATTAGAAAACATCTATCATTCATTTAAGCCATGAACATTACCGGACATGTTACGTCTGACACTTTGAGATCAGTTTTCAAGAAATGCTCTTCAGAAAATTTCTTAATTAGGGATCTTCTCAAAAAAGATTTAGGTTGATCGAACACACACAACGGCTCCAAAATATTGTAGTTATAAAGTCCTGATACAAGCTGTGACAGTGGAATTGTTAAAATCGATACAATTTTCTAAGAGTTTCAAGAAAACAAAAATCTAGAAACTTAGATTCTCTTAGAACCATAAGTAAGTAATAGATTACAACTATATAATTCTAGATAGTTCTAAAAGTTAAGAAAGCCTTAAATAAATTTAGAAAAAAATATAAAAGTGACTGATTTAGCATACATATTAAAATAGAAAATACATGAAAAGTAATATAAATTTCTAACATATTACCATCATTCTTCCATGTTGTTATGCAAACGAAGTGTCAATTTGATTCACGGTTTATGTGCTAGTTCTAATCCATTTTTCAAAAAGCTCTTTCTTAAGAGATCTTTTATGTGGAAAAAAAATCTCAACTTCCAAAGTTTTTTCTCAAGTAACTTAGAAAGGTAGGTTTAATCCAAAACTTAAATTAATTCTTAAAAATAATATCATTTATGTAAAGATATAAAATTATATATTTTATTAAATAATTTAATATATTTTATATCATACTATTATTAGGTTATTAAATAAAATATATAATATATAATTTAATATTGACTATAATTTATTTATTAATATGAAATGACGTAATCTGTGTTATAAATATAGTTCAAAACTTATTAAACCCTTAGATACTTTTTTATTCTTCTTCAATTTGTAAAGATAAACATGTTAAATGGAAAAGTAGATATAATAACATTAATGATATTATTATAAAAAGATGAAACGAAAAGGAAAACAAACTAGCATTATCTCTTAGTTGAATATATGTTTTTACTTGTAATACTCCAATTTTGATGCCACGAATAAATTATAAATTTTTTTAACTTGTGGAAGTTAAAAATTTAAAACCTTTTTAAATTAAAGTGAAAAGAAAATCATATTCATTTAATCTGAATTAAAATAAATCATAGTCAAAATCTAAATCTTTAAAATGAAGTCACAAAAATCATTACATTATTAAATAAAAAAAATTGTTCAATACCTAAAAGTTTCCCAAAAACTCGCTAATCATTGTCACTTTACTCATCAACTAATGCATCTGTAGAAAGCAAATCCTCTTGTATAATAACACGAGTTATATAATCATCTCACAAACACAAACAAATAAGGGTGAGCTAACATAATAAACATCAAGCTACCAATAAACATCAAAATACCATAAAAAGATTATGTTGAGCACTATAACTCTTAACCATACTTTCCCTTAAAAGGAAACATGCCCACCTTATAAGCTCTACAAAGGTTTGAATTCAAGACAACTCGTGCCAATACTAACTATCTACACGATTGTATGTCGCCCTTCATACTTCATCACACCATTTTTGTTTACCAAAACAAGACGATTTGAATCGTCCTCCATTGTAGCTCTGGACTTATCTCTCCTACTCCTTAAAAACATATGAGTAAAAACTCTTATATGGTTCCCAACGACACTATACTCAACATAAGCTGGAACCCTACAATGAGACATCCATCTTGTTCTACCCCTTAAAAGAGGAAAGAGAAACACTCAAATATTAGTCCTTTCTACTGCCCATCATGGATGAGCAGACTCATCTCTTCCATTGCTTCTTAAAAATGAAGAGATTCACCTTTGTGCAATCTCGTGAGAGGAAAGGTACAACAACGAATTAGAGAAGTATGGCAAGAAGACATAGCAAACAACACCCTTTTCAACTTCACACAGCACAACCATCATAACCAACATTCAGCCACACATAGTTTGGCATTTACAGTTGAAATACCTTTATTTTTATACTTAAATTTGACACTAAACACACCTTTTATGACTTAGAAACTAGCTTGAAATCATGCTTTTTGCTAAAGTTAGGGAATAAGAGAGTTGAAGGTAGTATTATTGGTATTATGCTTGGTTTTCCTTGTTTTGGCAGGAATTAACATGAATTCGATGAAAGAAGTCGAAGTAGTGAGGAGTTGGACTCAAGAGAAGAAGGAAAAATTCTTAAAAGAAGAATCGCAACTAGCACTCAACGCCAATTCACCGTTGAGCGCCATTCTTGCTGAGGAGTTCTCTTGACAACGCTTAAGTGCCAACGCTGAAGGGAAAATCAAGTGCCGCAACCACCGCTGAGCAGCACTTTTATCGTTGAGCGCCAACATCTTCAGTGAGTTTACTGCCTCTCGCCTGGGCGTCAATGCTGAGCATTATTCTGAAGAAGTCGCAACCACTGTTGAGCGGTATTCCACCGCCTGGGCCAGTTTTTCTGTTATTTTTAGAATGTATATAAGGTTTTAGATGACCTAGAGGGTCTATCTTTGGACAGAAGGAGACGCAAAAACACACTTTTCACCCCTCGAAGCTAGATTTTGGATGCGGAAGCTCTAATCTACAAATTTTAGTGTTTTATCTTTCATTTTATTCATTATTTTCATCTAGTTTCACCATGCCTATGGTGAACTAAACCTCCATTGTTGTTGGAGAAACGATATAATCCTTTGAAACTCTCATGTATTGAATTGATTATGATTATATATGCTTTACTTCATTAATTGTTAGGGTTTTTCCTCTACACTCTCTGCATGCTTTGTTTAACTCATTCAATTGCATGATCATTGATTTAGTCTATATGGACACATACGAGAAAATCTAGACTTGGGGAAATTCTCTCGGGAGCAATATGACCTAGACATAGGGATAAGAGGAATGATTGCCTTTAAGCTTTTGTGCGAATGTAATGCATGATTAATTGCTAGGGAGACAAGACATTATAAACTAGTAATTAGGAGTAGGCTTTCTTCACCGAGACATCGGGTTTAGAGTAAATTAGAAAGTGGCATTAAAATTAATGAATGAGTTGAATTCGTAAATACACGAGAGGGGATAAGATAAAGTCAGAAACCCCAACAACATAATTCATCCATATATCATTCACCTGCGTATTCTTTTGGTCAATTGATCAACAACTGCATTCATGTTTATTTTTTGTCTTGCATTATAAACCTAATTTTCATTCTCAAGTCTTAAATAATCAACAAATCACATGATTATTTAGGCCAATGAGTCTCTAAGGAAAACGATACTTGGTCTTACCATTTATAATACTATATACGATGCGGTACACTTGCTGGATTCTTACCAAGTTTTTGGCGTCGTTGCCGGGGACTCGTGGTTTAACTATTTTATTCGTGTGATTATTGATTAACTTTGACTTGATTTTTGTTTTTGTTTTATTTTTGTTTTTGTTTTAAAAAAAATGTACTTTTTAGGGTTTTGTTTTCTTGTGTATGCAGGATACAATTCTTACTAGGAGCAAGAAAAATCAAGAACCTCTTCTTGAAGGATTAAGTGAAAGTAGAAGGAAAAGAAAGGTACGAACATCCAGAGAATTATTTCCTTCTCTGGAAACACTTTTACAACACTCACCATAAGCATCCGACCAAAGCACTGAGGAGATGGACAACAATGGTAGACGTACCCTAGCAGATCACACCACTATTGTTGGCCCTCATCACTTTAATAGCATTACAAGGCCAAGGGTCAATGTTGCAAACATGGAGGTGAAACCGGCATTGATACAATTGGTGAACAACAACCAATTCAATGGACTATCTCTTGAAAGTCCATATGAGCATCTGACCACATTCAATGAAATTTGTAACACGGTAAAGATCAATGGTGTGCCAGATGAGGCTATGAAACTTAGCTTGTTTCCTTTCTCATTGGGAGGCAATGCTAAGCTATGGTTGAATTCTTTCCCTGAGGATAGCTTTACTGACTGGGAAGATGTGGTGTCTAAATTTTTTAATAGTCCAAAATCAACAAAGGTAAACAAGAGATTTCCTCTTTCAAGCAAGGCATGGAAGAAACCCTAGGTCAGACACGGGACAGATACAAAAGCTTATTGAGGAAGACACCCATGCACGACTTTGATGAAGCATCAGTAGTCTTATTATTCCTTAGAGGTCTTAGCTCACAGACAAAGCTTATGCTAGATGCCTCAGCTGGAGGTAACATCAAATGCAAGACTCCAGATGAAGCTTATGAACTGATAGACAATATGGCTACTAATGACATGGAGATGCAAAGTGAAAGTGGAGATCTACTTCAACAGAAAGAGATCTCAGAGTTACAATCTCAGGATGTCTTGCTTGAGTAGCATAAGATTATCACTCAACAATTGGAAGAAGTGATACAAAAACTTTCTCTATTGCCACAAGAAATACAGACTGTTTCGCTTGTTCAATGGCAGCAGCAAACCGCTCCACTAAAAAGACCACGAAGCAAGAAGAAATTTTCCATCAAACCATGAAGAGGAGTTTATCTTATGGCAAAAGCATGGAGGTTGTATTCACAAGAATGGAGACACACATTGGGGAATTGGTCAACAAGATGAAGGGGTGTGAGAGGAATGTGAGAGGCGATCCAAGGGAAGAGTGTAAGACCATTGTTATTAGAAGTGGTAAAGTGTTAGATGAGAGAAAAAATGAGAGAAAAGAGAAAGAAAATTTGAGTGAGGAAGAAGAAAGTGAGCGGAAAAAGAAAAGAGAGGAGGAAGAAAGTGAGAGGAGAGAAAAAGAAAGAATTGAGGGAGAAAAAAAGAAAGGAGAGGCAGAGGAGAGAAAAAAGGAAAACGAGTTTGAAAAATCCCTTCCTTATCCAAAGACTTATTCAAGGAAGGAGAAAGAAAAATAGCTTGAGCAGTTCATGGAGATCTTCAAGAAACTGGAGATCATCATACCTTTTTTTGAAGCACTACAGCAAATGCCTTCATATGAAAATTTTTTGAAGGAGCTTCTCACAAAAAAAAAAAAAAGAAAGTACATTGAGAAGGAGACTATTGAAGTGCGAGAAAATTGCAGTGCAATCATACAAAAGTTGTTGCCTCTTAAGCTTCAATATCAAGGAAATTTCACCATTCCATGTACCATAGGAGATTTGGAAGTTGGAAGAGCTTTGATTGATTTGGGAGCTAGCATTAATCTAATGTCGCTTTCTATGTTCAAAAGGATTGAAGGCTCGGAACTCAAGCCTACTAGAATGACACTTCAACTGGCGGACAAGTCTCTGAAATATCCTTATGGGGTGGTTAAAGATGTGTTGGTGAAAGTGGAAAAATTCTTATTTCTAGTGGATTTTTTCATAATGGAGACGGAGGAGAATGAAGATGTGTCACTGATTCTAAGAAGACGGCTAGAGTCTTAATTGATGTGGAAAATGGCAAGCTTAAAGTAAGGGTGCAAGATGAAGAAGTAAACTTTGACGTGTTCAAGGACATGACACACCCTAAGGATGATAAAACATGTTTCCAAGTTGATATAATTGATGAAGTTTGTATGGTGCAAGGGAAGAAAGTGTGTGATGCTTCTCCTCTAGAAAGAACTCTCATTGATGAATGTGAAGATTTGAATGAGGAGGAAGAGAAATTAATTGATGAGTGCTTGATGGATTTGGACGTACTAAAAGAAATCCCAACAGATGAGGCTAGTTTTTAGAAGAGTGACACCAAAGAGGAAGTCAAAGACAAGAAACTTGAGCTAAAAGTGTTGCCATCACATTTGAAGTATGTGTTCCTAGAAGAAGATGGAGGGAAGCCGGTTATTATTAGTAACTCTTTGTCTATTGAAGAAGAAGAAGAAGAAGAAAGTTTGGTAGGAGTCTTGAAAGCAAACAAAGGAGCTATTGGGTGGTCAATCTCAGATCTTAAAGGTATAAGCCCAACCTACTGCATGCATAGAATATTCATGGAGAATGATTATAGACCAGTGACTCAACCACAAAGGAGGCTAAATCCTGTTATGAAGGAGGTGGTTAGAAAAGAAGTCTTAAAGCTTTTGGAGGCTGGCATTATCTATCCAATTTCTGACAGTGAATGGGTAAGTCCAGTACAAGTTGTATCAAAGAAAGGAGGGATGATGGTGATTCATAATGAGAAGAATGAGCTCATTCCTACTAGAACAGTTATTGGGTGGCAGATGTGCATTGACTATAGGAAGTTGAATACGACCACTAGGAATGACCATTTTCTCCTTCCTTTTATGGATTAGATGTTGGAAAGATTGGTTGGTCATACTTTTTATTGTTTTCTGGATGGGTATTCTGGATACAATCAAATTGTGGTAGACCTAAAAGACCGGGAGAAGACGGCATTTACATGTCCATTTTGTGTGTTTGCATACAGAAAAATGTCATTCGGGTTATGCAATGCCTCAGCCACGTTTCAAAGGTGTATGCAAGCTATTTTTTCAGATCTCATAAAGAAGTGTATAGAAGTCTTCATGGATGATTTTTCAGTGTTTGGAGATTCTTTTCATAAGTGTTTGGCAAACCTGGATATTGTTCTCAAAAGATGTGTCCAAACAAACCTTGTGCTTAATTGGGAAAAATGTCATTTTATGGTAACTGAGGGAATTGTTTTGGGGCATAAGATTTCTGCCAGAGGGATTGAAGTGGATAAAGCTAAAGTAGGGATCATTGAAAAACTTCCACCACCATCAAATGTGAAAGGAATCAGGAGTTTCTTAGGCCATGCTGGGTTCTATAGAAGATTTATTAAAGACTTCTCAAAGATTGTTAAACCTTTGAGTAACCTGCTTGTTAAAGACACACCTTTTGTGATGAGTGATGAATGTTTGCGGGCTTTTGACATCTTGAAGAATAGATTGATTTCGGCTCCAGTGATTGTATCTCCAGATTGGAATCAAAATTTCGAACTCATATGTGATGCCAATGATTATGTTATAGGTGTTGTGCTTGGCCAAAGAAGGGAGAAGGTATTCCACACCATATATTATGCTAGCAAAGTCTTAAATGAAGCTTAGTTGAATTATGCTACCACTGAGAAGGAATTCTTGGCTATAGTCTATGCGTTGGAGAAGTTTAGACCTTACCTTATTGGGTCTAAGGTGATTATCTACATTGATCATGCATCTATAAAGTACTTGTTGACAAAGTCGGATTCAAAGCTATGGTTGATTAGATGGGTACTCTTGCTACAAGAGTTTGATGTGGAGATTCGTGACAAAAAGGGGAGTGAAAACTTGGTTGTCGACCACTTATTTCGGTTAGTCAATGATGAAGTCACAAGTAAGGAAAAAGAAATCTGGAAGTCCTTTTCAGACGAGACACTCTTGCATATTCAACAGAGGTCATGGTTTGCTGATATGGCTAATTTTAAAGCTGCAAGAGTAATCCCAGAAGAGTTGAATTGGCAACAAAAGAAGAAGTTTTTGCATGATGCCAAACATTTTATATGAGATGATCCTTACTTGTTCAAGATTAGAGCAGATAATCTTTTAAGGCGATGTGTGACAAGAGAGGAAGAAGAAGAAATTCTTTGGCATTGTCATGATTCACCCTATGGGGTTCATTTTAATGGAGAAAGAACTGATGCAAAGATTCTCCAGTCAGGGTTTTATTGGCCTACCTTGTTTAAAGATGCTCATAATCATGCTAGAAATTATGACAATGTCAAAGGACTGGGGCTATTTCAAGATGTCATGAGATACCATTACAAGGCATTTTAGAGGTTGAAGTCTTTGAGTGTTGCGGCATTGATTTTGTTGGACCCTTTCCACCATCTTTCAATAATGAATATATATTGGTGGTGGTAGATTATGTGTGTAAATGGGTGGAAGCTTTGGCATGTCCCAAGAATGATGCAAGCACGATGATTAAATTCTTGAAAAGGCAAATCTTCTCATGTTTTGGAATTCCCAGGGTACTCATTACTCATTAGTGATAGGGGATCTCATTTTTGTAACTCCCAGCTTGCAAAGGTACTTAAACATTATGGTGTGAGACATAAGGTGATTGCACCTTATCATCCACAAACAAATGGCCAAGTTGAAGTGTCCAACAGGGAGATAAAGAGGATTTTGGAGAAAAAGGTTGCCTCATCAAGGAAGGATTGGTCACAGAAACTCGATGATGCTCTTTGGGCTTATAGGATGGCTATGAAGACATCCATGGGTTTATCACCTTTTCAGTTAGTGTATGGGAAAGCATGTCATCTGCCAATGGAGATGGAGCATAAAGCTTTGTGGGTTCTGAAATTTCTGAACTTTGACCCTTATGAAACTTAGAGTAAACGCAAAAGGCAAATGTTGGAACTTGAAGAGATGTGGTTGCATGCGTATGACTCCTCTAAGAGTTATAAAGAAAAGGTAAAATTCTATCATGACAGGAAGTTGATAAAGAGGGTCTTCAATCCAGGGCAGCAGGTGTTATTGTTTAATTCACGGTTGAAGTTGTTTCCTGGATAGTTGAAGTCAAAATGGTCAGGGCCTTTCATAGTGAAGAACGTGCGTCCTTAAGGAGCAATAGAATTGGTGGATCCAGCTGCTAGTGATCTGCAGAGAAGTTGGGTGGTGAATGGTCAAAGACTCAAGCACTACTTGGGAGGAGAAGTGGAACGCCTTTCCACAGTAATGAAGTTGGTGGATCCGTGAGCTTATTGGGTCAAGCTAGTGACGTTAAAGAAGCGCTTGATGGGAGGCAATCCAATTTTTCTAAACTTATCTTTTTAATTTTTGAACTTATTTGCTTCTGTTGGTAGTATAGGATTTGATGTACTTGGTTGGAAACTTTAATTGATGCAGTGGTTTGACTATTGATATTTGCATGATCGGTATTGCTTGATGATGCTTTGATATTGATGATGTTGAGATTGTGCACTATATGTTGTTATATAGGTGGTTGTTCACAAGCTATGTGAACAGATGCATGATATTGTGATTGTGATTATGATGCTAAGCAGGATGTGTATCTGGGATATTTGGAATATTGAGTGAGCCTATATGTGAGGTTTGAGCTCCAGAGTTTTTGTTGTGAATGATTGCCATCTTCTTGAAAGCATAAATGATCTTGCCTAGGTTTCTATGATTGACTGAATTACATGCTTGTGTCATATGATCAAGGCCATCTTTGATTAGCCCTTTCTTAGCCAATGCATGATTTACGCCCAATTGTAAAAAGAGCACAAGGTGTTCTACCCTTTTTGAACCTTAAGCTTTATACAGAAAACCCTTTTGAAAATCTTTACCTTGAGTTAAGTTGAGAAATCATTGTGTTGTATTGATAAAGGTTCAAGTTTGGGGTTGTTGGGAAAGATGACAAAGAAAGATAAGCATTGAGTTAAAGTGTTGAGCAAAGCATGAAAAGAAAAAGATAGAAAAGATAGAATGAAAGGAAGAAAGAGCTCAATGCAAAAAGTGGAAGTTGGGAATGAGTGAGATTGGTTGTTTAAAGAGAGTTTGAGCTTGAATGATAAATTTTTGAATGACTCTCTTAATTCAAGGATTTTGTGATCTAGAAAAACCAATTTTTCTTGTTAACCCAGCCACATTATAAGCCTTGAAAAGTCCTTGTGATGACATGTGTGTGTAAGAGTATGTTTGATTGTGGTAAATGAAAGGCAATTTTATTCTATGCGACATGAGGATAGTAGAGGGAATGAGTGACCTCTAGAAACACATGTGTGCTTGAGTGAAATACTTTATTTGCCGAGGAAGGATTCCATGAATACATTATTACATTTGTGCTTAGTTAATTGATCATTCATGAGAATAACATCTGTTCGATGTTATGTGATTGTGTGAACACTATGATGATTTGAATCAAGGCATGTGTGCATCTTGACTAAATTTTGTTGATAAGATGATTTGAGTGATTACTTGTCTTGGAAGAAAGAGTTTTGGAATCTGTTGTTGAACCATTGTAATGATTGGTGGAAGACTGAGTTACATTTTGTTTGCTTGAGGACAAGCAAAGTTCTAATTTTGGGGTTGTGATAACGGTTGAAATACCACTATTTTTATACTTAAATTTGACACTAAACACACCCTTTATGACTTAGAAACTAGCTTGAAATCATGCTTTTTACTTAAGTTAGGGAATAAGAGGGTTGAAGGTAGTATTGTTGGTAATATGCTTGGTTTTTCTTGTTTTGGTAGGAATTAACATGAATTGGATGAAAGAAGTTGAAGTTGTGAGGAGTTGGACTGAAGAGAAGAAGGAAAAGTGCTTAAAAGAAGAATCGCAGCTGCCGCTCAACGCCAATTCATCGGTGAGCGCCATTCTTGCTAAGGAGTTCTCTGAACAACGCTTAAGCGCCAATGCTGACGGGAAAATCAAGTGCCACAGCCACCACTGAGCGGCGCTTTTACCGATAAGTGCTAGCCTCTTCAGTGAGTTCACTACCTCTCGCCTGGGGATCAACGTTGAGCGTTATTCTGAAGAAGTCTCAACCACCGTTGAGCGGTATTCCAGCATTGAGCGCCATTTTCGTGGGCCTGGGCTAGTTTTTTTGTTATTTTTAGAATGTATATAAGGTTTTAGTCGACCTAGAGGGTCTATCTTTGGACAGAAGGAGACGCGAAAACACATTTTTCACCCCTCGAAGGCGGATTTTGGATGCGGAAGCTCCAATCTACAAAGTTTAGGGTTCTATCTTTCATTCTATTCATTATTTTCATCTAGTTTCACCATGTCTATGGTGAACTAAACCTCTATTGTTGTTGGGGAAACGATGTAATCCTTTGAAACTCTCATGTATTGAATTGATTATGATTATATATGCTTTACTTCATTAACTGTTAGGGTTTTTCCTCTACACTCTATGCATGCTTTGTTTAACTCATTCAATTGCATGATCATTGATTTTGTCGATATGGACACATACGGAGAAATCTAGACTTGGGAAAATTCTCTCGGGATCAATAGTACCTAGACATAGAGATAAGAGGATCGATTGCCTTTAAGCTTCTGTGCGAATGTAATGCATGATTAATTGCTAGGGAGACAAGACATTGTAAACTAGTAATTAGGAGTAGGCTTTCTTCACCGAGACATTAGGTTTAGAGTAAATTAGAAAGTGACATTAACATTAATGAAGTAGTTGAATTCGTAAATACATGAGAGCGAATAGGATAAAGTCAGAAACCCCAACAACATAATCCATCCATATATCATTCACCTGCGTATTCTTTTGGTCAATTGATCAACAATTGCATTCATGTTTATTTTTTTCTTGCATTATAAACCTAATTTTTGTTCTCAAGTCTTAAATAATCAACAAATCACATGACTGTCTAGGCCAATGAGTCTCTTGGGAAAACGATACTTGGTCTTACCATTTATATTACTATATACGATTTGGTACACTTGTCAGAGTCTTAACACCATACAACCCATAATCCAATAATATGAATTCACTCATCACCCATAGCATTCAAAGACCATTATACCGTAACTAAATCAATCTGGTAACATAACCAATAAGTCAGCTACATCCCAAAACACGCATAATAATACACCTAAACTGATTGATAATAATCCAAATGCACACTCAACCAACAAAGCAACAGTTTGAAACACACCCAAACAACACAACAGCAGTCCAAAATCACACTTAAAGAATATAGTAACAGACTAGACAACTCCAATTTACATGTCAATCTGCACTATATTCACACCGTAATCCCATGTCTTATCCTTGCACGCAAACAACCAAACAAAAACACACATATTCTAAAATTTCACACTTGAAAACATGTTGTTTAGTATCTCAAACAAAATTGTCCCTCACATAGTTTCATTCACAAGATAATAATTAAATAAATGTCACAACAAGATAAAGTCAACAAAAATATACAAAATAGTCAACCATATACTAAATACACCCCCTCTTTTTACTTACAACCACCAAGCCCACTAAAATAAAACCCTATGTAACTATCTATATGTAGATCTCCCATGATTCTTCTAATTCTCCATATTCTCATACCCGACTGATCCCACGTTATACCATAAGTTTTCTTTTACTTTTCTCTCACATGAACCCATCACCATCTAACCTATATATTATATTATTTTAGGAAAATGTTTTTTTAACCACTTTTTTTGACAACTTTTTTACAATTGTTTATGTGGTAGTTTATGATTTGTCTGTTTCAAATATACGGACCAATAAGATAATGACACATAATCTATTGTCAAAAAGTTCTTAAAAAAATTGTTAATATATCGTGGTCCATTATTTTATACAAATACTTACATTCTTCAAAGGAAAATGTTCTTTTAACCACTTTTTTTTGACAATTTTTTTACAACTCATACATGGTGACCTGTAATTGGTCTATTTCAAATACTTTTATAAAAATAAATTCAAACAAACCAATAAAATAATAACATGTTACATATTATAAAAAAAATTATTTAAAAAAATTATTAACATATTCAAATTCCTCACCACCCCACCACCGTCTAACCTATATATTATATTATTTTATACACATTTTTATCACACCACTTTACGTCACGACAATTTCATGCAAAATCCAAAAAAACTCTACCTACCTTCCTCACTCACACCTTCCTATAGTGGCCCACGTTGACTAACTAAAATGTTATGCCCATACTTTTCTCATCCCCCACATGCGCAGATGTTGCATGCCTATTATTAAAATTTTGGTCTTATACACCCACAACATGGCCCACATTTCAACACATATTTCCACCTAAAGCACAACAACCAATTAAATTTCCAGACTGGACCATAATAAACCGTGACATCACCCATGCTACACCAATTCTTTACGAGATTCTTTTTATCTCGTATTCAATCTTTAATTAATAATTAAATATAATTTTTTTGCATTATTGTTTATGGCATATTTTTATTTTCTTATATTATGATGGATTAAGTTTTTGTTTTTGAGAAAAATAACGTTAATAATCATGCTAATAATATAATGATATATAATATCACATAATATTTTAAATAATACTTTAGATATCAATATACAATGGTTTAAATTTTTAGCAATTCTAAGAGAAAAATTATATTTTAAGAATTTGTTTCACTATTAAAAATTAATTTTCATAAATTTGCATTTTGTTAAATTTGACACAAACTTCTAGAAGTTACAAGAAAAGAAAAGTCTAAAAACAAAGAAATTATGCTAGAAAGACAAATAATAGATAAAACCGAAAATTATAACAATAAAATAATTACAAAAGTTAAGAAAATCTAAAATCATCTAGAAAATTGTAGAATTAGTAGTTTACTTAAGGTAAAGTCACTTATTGTAACGATATAAACTCCTCCACATTATTTATTATTTCCAAAACTATCTTCTACAACTTATATTTACTATATACAATTCACTACACTAAACATGTTTAACATAGGAACTATCTTTTTTTACTCTTAAAATTTTAATAGAAATAATAGTTGATCTTATTGGAAGTCTCACATCGACTAGAAATAAGACTAATTTATAATATATAAATAGGATGCAGACCTCACCTTATAAGTCGGTTTTATAGGGTTGAGTTAGGTCTAAAACCTACTTCTAACAGACCTTATGATGTTTTATTATTTCACTAAAAATTCTAGTAACCAAAATTTTATAAGAAAAGAAGGGATATAAAAAAGAAAAAAATGCATACCTTATTGAATGACTCCATATCTTTATAGCATAATACATTTTCGGAGTCCACATCGATGTAATTTCCTTTACAATTTTGTTGTAGTGACTATTCATAAATTAAGAGAATTCCTTAGTCTTTGTTTTTTTTTTAATGAGTAGAATCCTTTAAAATAGAAATTCATGAATTAAAATAAAATAAAATCACCTCATATAGCTCTTCAGAAATAAGTGCCATTCCATAAGCAAAAGGGATTCTATAGTTTGCTTCCCTTCTAGTTGTTACTGGATCCCCCAAAAGGTATCCCTAAAGTAAAACAACGCTTCATTATCAGAAATTAAGTTTGATACCACCTTTTACTATTAAAAAATAAATAATTTTTTCATTTGTTACATAATTCCATTTTTAGCTTTTGTTAAGAATCTTATTTCTAGGTTTTTCATGTCGCATTCCACTATATTACCACACAAAAAGTACAAATTAAATAGGTCATCTATGTAGTTTTGTTACTGTAAAAAGAGATAAGTTCTTGAGAAAAAAAATAAAGATATATATATATATATATATATATATATATATATATATATATATCTTTATATTATTTGTTTTCTCTAAAAAATTTCAAAATTTGTACTCTTTAAAAATATCGATACTCTTAAGGTTTGAAGATTCTCCATTACGTTTAAGTGATTTGACATATTGTATTAAAAAATAGGTTTAATACTTATTTTAGTCTCTTGAAAAAAAGGTTTTGTTTAAAATTGTTTTACTTTTTTTAAAAAGTAATACTTCGTTTCACTTTTTGAGAAAACGGTCAAAGTTAATCCTTTTAACTAATATCATAAAAAATTTAATGTTTTAAGGTTCTTTTTGGACTAAACTTGATGAGATGTCAATGCTAAATGGTTGCCTGAGAGTGTGATGACAATGAGGTTAAAATTGTAAAATATAGATTAGCTGAGAGATTAAAAAAGAGGGGTTAGGGTTTCTGGATAATCAGAACTCATAGTTCAGTGTTTTCAGTTCCGACGTCGAGAGCGGTTGCACCACCGGCAACGAAAGCTCGTCAGAAGCCTGCGATACTGCGACAGCCGTCACCATCGGAATCTTGTCAACGATGATCGGCACTGCCCGAGGAAGATCGTACACCGTGTCTGGTCCGTTGTACGCAACGGCGAAGGAGTACTCCTCTTCCTCGTCGGAGATGACGTCGGTGATTACCGTCATTGTCCTGACCGGCGACATGGTTTCTCTAATTTGGCCTTGTTTTTACTGTGAGCACAGGATCAACTTTTAAACTTCTTGTTGAATCATACCCTTTTCATACAAACAAAAAGTTGTTGACCATGTTCGACCATGAGAGCCAGTCCATTGCTTGGATGGCTCAGAGTGCTAAGGAGAAAGGTGCTAAAGTGTGCAGTGCTTGGTTTAAATGCCAACCCTCCAACTTTGTTCCACTGATTTGAGAAAACAGATTTCCAACAAAAAGAAAAGGAAGAAGGATTGGGCACCGATCTTTTTGTGTTTCCAGTTCAGTTTAGAGTGATTGGGGCTAAGTATTCATCATACTAGAAAGTGAATTTTTTTTTCTTTAGCAATGATTTTATTCTGAGAAATCGTACACTGCAGATAGAACTTACTCTCAAGCTTTCTCCGGTCAAAATGCAGAGGAAAAGATGGTTGGGGAGAATGCCCATAATAGAATTATGGAAAATGGGGTTCAAGAGAATTCCTTTGTTGTTTGTTTGGCAGAGGATGAGAAGGGTCTGGTGAGGTTTGGGGACTTGCAACAGGCAATGAGAAGAGTGAGGACTGGAAAGAGATTATTGATGAAGAAGATGCAGATGGCTATGGCTGAAATCAAAGGCCACATAGTTAATTTCTTTTGTGTCAATTTTAATTTTACACGCAAATTAATCTATTTTTGTCATGCAATCATATAATATTAGATCATTAACCTTAGTCCAGGAGAGCATCTCTAACGTTAAATTTTTTTACGATGTTAGTCAACAGGATTAACTTAGTCAGCTTTTTCAAAAAATGGTATGAATTGTTACTTTTTAAAAAAGGTAAAACAATTTTGAATAAAACTCTTTTTTCGAAAAACTAAAATAGATATTAAATTTAAAAAATAAGTGTATATTAATTTTTCATCGAATAGGTTATCACAAGGGTCCACTATTAAGTCCCAGGAATTGATGCAAGAGCTTGGGACCAGAGGTTGGTTTCATTCACCACCCAATAATAGATGGTTTTAAGGTATGTGGTTCTCTAATGTCTCCATTTTCGTTTTCTATATGCGTTTGATTGGTATAAAAACTTAATATTTTTCATATTCTTACTTCTATATCTATTTTATAATCGATATAAAAACTTGTTTTTAACTGTTATAAAAATACTTATTTTTACATTAGTATATAACATAAAACAGTAATTTAAAATGCTAACCTGGAGATTTATCTTTGGTTGAATCCCTTCTTCTTTAGCTGAAAGTAATGAAATTTGCTAACATGTATTATAACAAACTATAGTAACTTAATGATATAATTTACATTTCAGCCGTCACCAATTAACGGTCTAACTTAATGATTGTTAATATGCGGTTTTATTTTTTTTTAAATCATTTAAAAACATTTTACCTTGTGCAATTTCTTGAACAATTGCTGGAATGGGAATGCCAGAATATGAACTACCAGCAATGTAAACTTCGTTTAACAAAAAAATTGGATGATCAATTAACCACTGCAAACAATTAAGAAAAGAAAATGATTGACTAACAAAGAAAATAAAAGAAATAAAATGTAGCTGCAAACGCAACAAAA
>NC_028355.1:6479094-6550532 GCF_000741045.1 Vigna radiata var. radiata
TTAATAAATATTTTTTTTTACTATAATTTTACAGCAAGTTTAATCTCTACTCAGTCTCTGTGTGTACTATTCCATACCAACATAGTTTTGTTAATGGTTCTCTACCTCGTGGGGGTTTTGACTTGTCGAGTTNATCTTATTCATACTTAATCTAACTTTTAATTGAATTTTTTTATTTAAAGATTATTTTCATTTCTCTNCTGTTTATATGCATAAATACTTGTTAGAGATTTATTTCCTAAAGAAATCTTGATACTTGTGTCAAAATTTACCATTTTTTAAAATCTTAATCTCCAAACAAAAAAACCATGACTGGTTCATGATTGTTTTGTTGGTTTTGTGGAATTCATTTTTTTTTTGTTGGTTTAGTAAAATTGATCAAAACTACATATTGTAAGAGCTAATTAGAGTATGATGGAATTTTGTGTGTCCTTGAATTGAATGAGTCTTGATTATTTGTATTTAATTTATAGTGTTGACTTCAATTGAATAACTATGAGTATAGATATTACGTAATAAAATACATACACACCATTACTTATACAAATTGATTTATGGGATACAGTATTAAAAGACTGACTAAATATTTATGTAATTGTTCAATATAATAGATTGGATATCTTATGACAGATTGAATGTAATGATTGTCACAACTATGAAATCAGTCCACCTATCATAAGTCAATTTTACTCCTCATAATAAATCATTTATGCACCAGCGATTTTTATTTTTTAATAAAATTTGAATATAATGTTAGTAAGGTCATTTTGTATATAATGTTAGTAATGTCATGAAATTATTAGTGTGAGAAGTGGATGTAGAGTAGCACCTTGTTCCATGATTGATTCCTGAGGATCAAGTTGGGTGGACCTCCATTGTATTCCTCCTGTTTTATTGCAACTGGACCTGTATCACTTATACAGAGTAAGCATAGCTTTGTTTGCTTCTAAGCGCAAAATGAAAAGGAAAATAAACGGTGTTACCTATTTCAAGTAAAAAGGCAGTTAGGGATGAACAACCATGGCCACCGGATAGCCAAAGCAGGAGAGGATCTTCTTTGGGATTGTTATCTGACTCAATGAAGTAATAAAATGTTTGGACATCTTCTGATTCTCCCACTCCCACATACCTTTCATATAATCAGTTTCAACCAAATGCTTTCAATCTCATAACCCAAAACTTAAAAGCATAAATAGGATTAGTATATAGTTAAGAATAAGAGTTGAAGTTACCCAGTTTCAAGAAGAAAAGGAAGGGGTCCCTCGAATCCTGGAAGGAACTTCACTCTCGAGGCACAAGATGCTGCTTCAATGGAATACTGTGATAAAAGAAGTAGGAAAAGTAGAATACCACGTTGAATCAAATCTGAAGAAATGAAATTTGACTTCAACTTTCCCATTTTTTATGCTCTTTTCTCTCATCACTTTCATGGTTTATAGCTGGAGCTAGCTTATAAGGACAGAAAGTAAAAGGCAATCTAATGGATGCCTAAAAGTTGGATTCTTCAAAATATTATAGTCCATAAGATTTGTTTTTACTCAGTTTTCAGCTTTTTTATTGGATTTTATGTAGTTATTGAATTTGAAGGCTTTAATAACGGTGACTTTGGTCCCCACGGTAATGTAATGCTGTATTATTTTATATACAATGTGGTAGTTTGATAATTGGTGGACGAAATCAGTCACTGAAGATATGTGGTGTTAAATTACAACATTTATTATATGTTTTTGTTATTAATCGTGAGTTCTATTTTTAAGATATATTTTTTTTATAAAATTTAGAATTTTATTAATATTTTATTTGATTATTGAAATAAATACATATTTTTCTATAAGAAATTCTTTTTTTATGATCTAGAATTTAATTTAAAATTTTTTTATGATCTTGATGTCCTTTATTATCTCACACCTTCAAATTGAAAAGTCTTCAATACTTGTCTCCCCTAAGCAGAAGGAGAGGACTAACTATATTTATAAGAATTTATTCTAAACTCTTATCCCATTTTTCTTAATTTTAAAATACCAGAATCAACGTCTTACACTTTAACTTTATCTTATTTACCACGTACCAAAACAGATTGATAAAAATATACTAGCGCTCTTGTTACTCCCACAGTCCCAAGTTTTAACTAATTTCAATAAAAAGAAAAATTGTATCAGTACATATTATCATTCTCAAATTCACATGTTTCAGAATTTAAAAAGATAATATCCTTATATTTAACTTTTCAACTCAATTATTCGTTGATACCCAATTTCAATTAATTCAAACATATCCCACTTCTTTTCAAGATACAACCATACCATTAATATAACTACATCAAAAACATTTCAGACTAAACAGAAATTACTGCGACATCAATGAACTCAAGGCTCATGAACATGTCCAAACATAATTTCTTTGCATATATTAGATTATAAAAACCAAAACCAGATTTAAATGATGTTGTACTAAAACGTTTTACTAAGTCCTTTTTAGTTTTCATTAAATTAAGCTACTCGTTTTAGGAATTATCACGTTGTTCATGGATTCAAGATGAGTGAGAGCAATATAGCACTGCATCTCTTAGCCGAAAAGATGTCCCACCCATGTGACAATGAAGATGCAACTTTAAATAACTTAAAGTGTTGCATGTTGATGTATTAATTCACCGTTTGGTTTGTTATTCATTCATTCAATATGACGAGTAATGGAACAACAAATAATGGTGAATAAAAAATAGGAAATTGTAGGATGGAACAATTGCAAACAATAGTGAACAGAAGAATTGTAGTGGTGAACGGAGCAATCATAATGACAAACAAAGGAGAGGAAGTTCACAAAAACGATATAATAGAGACAAAACAATGACAAGTTCATGTAATTTTTATTTAAATTTATTCTAGATGACTTTTGACTTTAGTTTATTTATAAAATCCAAACAATAATACTTTTATCACTTTGATTATATTAAAAACTGAAATAATATCTGCAAATAAAATAAAAAATATTATTTTTTGCAACAATTTTTAAATTTTTTAATCTTTTTAACCTCTAATATAAAGAAACCAAAACTATAAAAATATATGCCTTGAGTCTGAAAAACGATAGAAATTTAGAAAACACATTAAATAAACTCCATAAGTAAGTACTGAAACCAAAATATAAATTAAATTTGAAATATAATAATTATATTGTTGTATTGATGTAAAGTTAAAATAATAAGAATATACAAAGAATAAATTAATCAATGTTAACTTAAATTATTTAGATTGATATGTAAAAAATGAAAAAGTAAGAAAATTAGTGTTCACATAATTCATAATCAATCTTACCTAATTCAAACAAGTGTAGGAAGCAAAACCCCTCAACTAAATTGTTTATTAAGATTATAATAAATAAAACATCATTAATTTCAATATATCAATATTTGCGATGATGTATAATGAAATAAAATTAATAACTCTTCTTTATTTACAAATACATTGATTAGGTTATTTACCGATAAACATTGTGTATTAACTCATCTCGATTTGACACAAATACTATCATTTATAATTAACTCGCAACTAAATATAATAATGGAAAGAAATTTATTGTTTTTTTTAAGCGATTATTCAAAATTAAAATATTACTCAATAGAGTTACTTAGTCACTTCTTTTATATTTAAAAGCTATAATACTATATTTGGGTTCATAAAAACACATTTATTGAGAAACAACTAAATTCGGTCCTTGGCAGGATAGTAAAAGGTCTTCGTTTTATTTTCCTACAAAGCACTCTTAAATATCCATCTGCTTCCGATTTGTACATCGGAGCTGTGTGGCCCGCACCCTGAAATTATTGGAGTAAAAAATAATAAAACAAAAAACTACCAAAGATTTACACACACAATAAAAATATATATATATATATATATATATATATATATATATATATATAATTCTAAGTGCATGTAATAATCAATAAGAGTTTATTATTGAAATTGAGGATAAAATGTGTGTATCAATAACAGGTGGACTTAACCATTGAGGCTAAAATAAGATCTAATAAATTTAATGTCAAATTCAACCGTATTAAACATATATGTTTGTAATTGATTAGTAAACCATTTTTAAATAAAAAGTTAAAAAAAAATGAAATCGTATGGAGTTTAACGACTTTTTTTATTAAAGTCGTGCATTCCTCACGTTTTTTATTTTTTTATTTTTTAATTTTTATTAATTAAAATCATTTATAATTTATAAATAATGTTTTTAAATAATGTTTTCCAATTCTTGTAATTAAAAAGTTTTTTGCCTATTCTTGTAATATTTCTCTCATTTTTGCGTTGTAAAAACCAGATACTTCCTTCACAGTTGCAAATGTCATTTGATTAGAGTAAGTACTTGTGTATCTACATGCAGTAAACACAAACAGTAAGTGCAATATTTAATTATCTTTTAATATATATTAAGCATGGTTAAATATGATTATTCTTGGTCTGCATGGTATTGTTGGAAGACGATATGGTTCAAATTATGGTAAGAAAAAAAAAGTTATAGAATTATACCCTGCAACTTGACCATTTGAATTCCATGGCCTCCAATCATCAACAATAGCGTAGTTTAAAGATCTTATCCATTCTTCAGTTCCCAAGAAAGGACACACCATGTCATGATCGCCACTATTATTTGCCACAAGAAATTTGAATTATATATAATTAATTTATTGTATAGTTTTATCTTATGCAATACATGAGAACATAAAGAAGGAACATTGACCTGTATATTAGTGAACGATAGCCTTTTCTACTAAGATTTGCGTGATATTCAACACTGCTTGAAATATCGATCTTGAAACGTTCATCATGATAACAACGAATCCATGTTTCTATACTTCCCTACAATACATGCATTTGTAATTGTTATATAATGTAGTTAGCATGTGTAAAGGAAAACCAAAACCAGTGAGTTGTATGATCTGACCTTGCGGACATTAAGTGCAGTTCGAACAGTATCATCATTTGCCTAATAAGTTATAAGGAGTGATGTATAAGTCTAATAGTTGTAAAGAAGCAAACATCATTGTCAAATACATGGAAAGGAAATAGTAATTAGAAAACATCTATCATTCAATTAAGGTATGAACATTACCGGACATGTTACGTTTGGCAGTTTGAGATCAGTTTTCAAGAAATGCTTGCTAGGAAATTTCTCAATTAGGGATCTTCTCACACAACGGCTCCAAAATGTTGTAAGCAGAAAGTCCTGATACAAGCTGTGGCAATAGAATTCTTAAATTGGATACAATTTTCTTAGAGTTACATGAAAACAAAAATCTAAAAACATAGATTCTAAGTAATAGATAACTCTAGAAATTGCAACTATATAATTCTAGATAGTTCTAAAAGTTAAGAAAGCCTAAAATAATCTAAAAATGTAAAAGTGACTTATCCGAAATATATAAAATAAAAAATACATGAAAAGTAATATAATTTTCTAACCTATTGTCCTCAATCTTCAATGTTGCTACCTACATTCTACATTTAGTACATTATTACTAAAACAATCTTCAAACTATCATAACAAAACAATTAACATTTACTCTTCTCTAAAATTCTAAGTATGCTAAAAAGAATTACGTTTGGTTATTTATAGGATATAGATATCTTACCCAACTACCTCAAAATTTCTATTATTTCAATATTTTCAAATTTTCGTTAATCATGATCAATACAAATTCTCTTTCATCGATATCTGTGGCTATTTTCACTAAAAAATATATTTATTAAAACATTAAAATGGAGACATATTCTTGATAAGAAAATTATGATTTTTATCCCCCATAAAAATTATGCAACTATAACAATGAGCAAAATTAGGATATATCCATCTTATTAGTGATAAAACGAATAGGTTGAAGATTGAAAAGGTACAACAAAGACATTTTGAAGATGTTTTCCAATCAAACGTTAAATCACAATCTTATAATAAAGGAAAGAAAAAGATAAAATATTTTAGAAACAACATAATTCTAAAGGTTTCTCAAAGACAAAAATCTTCAATGTGACATTTGCAAAAAGTCAAATAACTTAGAAAGGGAGGGTTAGTATTACAAATAAACTCAAACGTTAGTACCCTAACAAACTTAGTTCTTACAACAAAAACAAACATAAAAGAATTTCATCAAAGAACGTCATTGTGAACAACACATTTTTTATGCTATACGAGATTTCAGTGAAAAAACTAGTAAAAGTTGGTACTTGATACCAAATTCGATAATCACATTATCAAATACATGATCATATTTAGAAATATTGATGATTCTATCAAAGCAAAAGTTCAATTGAGGAACGGTGCTCTAGTGGAGTTAAAAGGTAAAGCCATTGTTATTGTGGAGATAAAGAAAGGTATAAAGACTCATCAAATAAATCTTTCTAATTTTAAATCTTAAAAGAATCTCTTAAGCATTAGTTAATCATGGAGCAATGTTACACTCTTCACTTTAATGGAGATACATGTGTAAGATATGATAATAGAAGATGAGAGATAGGTGAAATTAAAATGGAAAAAAGAAATATAATTTTTTATAGATAATTCCATGAAAGTCTCGCCATTGATGACTCATAACTTTGGCATCAAGGTTTGATCATGTCAACACCCAAATTTTGAAGATATTAGACATGATGAGGTTTACCATCCTAATCTCCTTGTTCACTTGAGTAGATTTGAGTGAGAGTAATTGAGTGGATTTGAAAATAATTCTTTTTGTTGCTTATTTGAGTGAATTTGGAAATAAACAAGAGTAAATTTGGAAGTAAAGTTTGTGAGAATTAGTGTAGGATTTAATTTATATGACGGATTAAAAAAATTTACTTCCAAATCCACTCTCAATTATTTCCAAATTCACTCAAAAAAACAACAAAAAAAATTATCTTCAAATCCACTCAATTACTCTCCCTCACATTCATTCAAGTGAATAAGAGCTAAATGAAAATATGAAGTTAGGGATGGATATCTTATGGGAAACCAATACATATTACCATTTTCAATAACATAACATGGAGAGCGAAAAACCTTTTAGAACTATCATAACTAACTAACTAATACTTTTTTTCCTTTTTACTAATTAGTTTTCTAAAATAACTTGGATGTAGAAAGATTAAAAGTTTTTTGGAATATTCAAGAAATTTAAAGCTCTCATCAAGAAACGACGTGGTAGACATATACAAAATTTTAAGAATTGGTCAACGCAAAAAAAAAAAAAAAAAAAAAAAAAAACATAACTCATATGAGTTCAATAAGTTTCGCGAGGATAAAAGAATTGAGCGACAACATACAATTACATATTCTTCACGGAAAAATACTATTTAGAAATAATAAATTGCATAGTCGCGAAGATCTTCAAAGAATCTCTTGAGCATGGGCCGATGTTGAAGAAATGTTACACCTTTCACTTTAATGGAGATACATGTGTAAGATATAATAATAGGAGATAAGGGGTAAGTGAAGTTAAAATAGAGAAAAAAAAACATAAGTTAAAATTGAATATGGCTTTGAGAACAAAATTTGATTAGTTAATTACACTAATAGTGATTGATTGACATGAAGAGTAGATATGATTATATCTTTGCACTTGGTTTGGGATTATTTTTCATAGACAAAAAAAAATCAATAGCTAAAACAATTTACATGACAACTGTAAAAACTACAAGTCAATCATCAAGACAAAGAAGAATATTTGAAGAAATGGAAGAACAACAAAACAACTTTATTATCATCTACATTAATAACAAACAAGCTATGACAATGAAAAATAATCCATTGCATCATAAAAAACATATCATATACTCATTAAATATCACTTCATCAAAGGGTATAATCAAACAAACAAATTCAAACTATAGGTCAAAAAACCAAGTTAAACATATTCACCAAGGTATCATCCAAAGTCAAGTTTATATAATGTATGCTTGGAGTTGTCTAAATTTGCTTTAGGAAATGTTAAATTTGATACAAAATTCTAGAAGTTACAAGAAAAGAAACATCTAAAAATAGAGAGATTATGCTAGAAAGACAAATAAAGATAAAACCTTTAAATTGTAACATTAAGATAATGACAAAAGTTAAGAAAATGTAAAAAAATTGTAGAATTAGTGGTTCAAATATATAAATAGGTAAAACCGCTTATTGTAACATACATGAAAGATCAATATAAACTCCTCCACATTATTCATTATTTCCAAAACCATCTTCTACAACTTAAATTTACTTCATTACTATTAACTCAACTAAACATGTCTAACATAACAACTACCTTTTTTTTTTTTTTCTTAAAATTCTAACAGAAATAATACTTGACCTTAGGATTTTTTATTATTTCACTAAAAGTTCTAGTCACCAAAAATTTTATAAGAAAAGAAGAGATAGAAAAAAAAGAGAGAATGCATACCGTATTGAATGACTCCTCTTTATAACATAATACATTTTCGGAGTCCACATCAATGTAGTTTCCTTTACAATTTTACTATCCATAAATTAAGAGAATTCCTTAGTCTTTGATTTTTTTTATTGAGTACAATCCTTAAAAATAGAAATTCATGAATCAAAATAAAATTAAATCACCTCATATAATTCATCAGAAATAAGTGTCATTCCATGAGCAAAAGGGATTTCATAGTTTCCGTCCCTTCTAATTGTTATTGGATTCCCCAAAAGGTATCCCTAAAGTAAAAAGGCTTCATTATGAGAAAATAAATTGTTATATAAAAATTGATATGATGCCATCTTTTATTATTAAAAGTAAATAATTTTTTTTTTCATTTGTTACGCAATTCCATTTTTAGCTTTTGCCAAGAATCTTATTTCCAGGTTTTTCATGTTGCGTTCTACTGTATTACCACTAGGGATGGCAAAAAATCCGCGCCCGCGGATATTCGCGAATAAAATTTGCGACGGATAGTTGATATCCGTGGATATTTACTACCCGAAACTCGCGGATAGCGGATATTTTAATACCCGCTTATAAACAGGTCGGGTGCAGGTATTATACTATCTGTACCCGCAGATATCCACTACCCACAAAAAATAAAAATAAAAATTTAATTTTTATTTTATTAAGTTAAATATAATTAAAATTAACATTAATTTATATTTTACAAGGTTAAATTTAATTAAAATTGTACTATATGAAATATACCGATCAAAATTAATTGTCAATAATTGCCTTACTCTTTACAAAATATACGGTATTAATTATTGATTATTGGGCTTGATTACCTAAAAATATACTCCAATAATTAATAGGTTAGATTGTCTTACTATTTATAAAATATACGATATTAATTATTTATTATACGATATTAATTATTTATTATTGGATTTGATTGCGTAAAAATATACTACACTAATGGTTAATCAATGGGCTTGCCTACCATAGGCTCTATAAATATACAATTGATGTGTAGGTATAATCTTCCTCTTCTATCCTAATAAAATTTACACCTTTTTATATTTTGAGTATCGGAGTGTCTTATGCACGTCAACAACCCATCGGAATGAATGACATTCTCAATAAAGATTGAAGATCAAAAGAGAACAAAACAAAAAAAGACGACTGACCATCGAACCAATTCAACCCAAACAAAAATTAAACTTTAATTTATATTTAATTTAATTTTTATTATATTTTATATATTTTTTTTGTAATTCTATTTAAATTTTATTTTAATAATTTATAAAAATATTTTTTTTAAATATTTGCGGATATCCATGAGTTTTAAAACATCCGCGACTTTTTTTTAAGCGTATATCCAACGAGTAGCAGGTCGGGTTTCGGGTACAGTTTTATCCGACGGGTCGGGTTCGGGTATCACACTATCCGACCCGAACCCGATCCGTTGCCATCCCTAATTACCACAAAGAGTACCAAATTAAATAGGTCATCTATGGAATTTTGTTATTATAAAAAGAGATAATAGTAAATAGTTAAAATCTTGATAACTAATAGTAAAATTAATTTAACTTTAATTTACCAATTATTTATAATCTTTTTTTCATAATAGAAACTATTTCAAATACTAATTTTTTTTAGTTTATAAAATAGTAATTTATAAACTAAGTATTTTGATTTGAAAAAATAATTATTATTAAATGATTTAACAACACCATACAAAATACATCGTGGCATTAGTTTTCTAGGCACATACATTATTACTCTAATTTAAAACATATAGCATAAAACAATACTTTAAAATGCTAACCTGGAGATTTATCCTTCGTTGAAACCCTTCTTCATTAGCTGAAGTAATGAAAGTAATGAAATTTGCTAATACGTAATTATAACAAATTAGAGTAACTTAATGATATAAATTACATTTCAGCCGTCACCAATTAACGATCTAATGATTGTTAATGGGAGGTTATAATTTTTTAAAATCATTTAGAAACATTTTACCTTGTGCAATTTCTTGAACAATTGCTGGAACGGACGGAAATGTCAGAATATGAATCACCAGCAATGTAAACTTCGTTTGACAAAATTTTTGGATGACCAATTAACCACTACAAACAATTAAACATGATTGTGATTAATATATTCTAAAATAAAGAAAAAGGGAAAGATTCTGAAATAAAGAAATAAAATTTGGATGAATACCTTCCTTAGAAATTGATGGGCTTGACGAGCTAACAACTTATCACTACTTTGAGCAGCAAGTTCTCTTTTGGCATAAGTAAAGCCTGTAAAAACAGGCAAATCTACATATATAATGCTACTAACCTACCAAGAAGACAAAAAATCATAAGAAAGACTGAATTTGAAAGCAGAAAATATACTTTTTCTTCTTTAGATATAACAGGATCAATAATAATTTTTTTAATATGATGAGAAATGTTTTTTTATATATAAAATTTAAAATATGAAATAATTTTCGTAAAAAAGTCATAAAATTTTAATAAATATTCTTTTTACAGCAATTTGGTCATAATGTAGAGTAACACCTTGTTCCATGATTGATTCATGAGGATCAAGTTGGGGGCACCTCCATTGTACTCCTCCTGTTTTATTGCAAGTGGACCTGTATCACCCATACAGAGTAAACATAGTTTTGTTTCTTTCTAAGCTGAAAATGAAAAGGAAAATAAACAGTTACCTATTTCAAGAAAAAGGCCAGTTAGGGATGAATAACTGATAACGGTTGAAAAATATTTATTTTTATATGTCAAATTAAACCAAATTACACCCTTTAAGACATAGAACGAGCTTAGAATCAAGTAAAACTCAATAAATGAGTCAGTCGAGAGTCAAAAGTTGTTTTTAGTGATATTATGCTTGTTTTGCATTGTTTTGTAGTGATTTTGATGAAAGTGAAGATTGGGTTTGAAGATGAGGGTCTTAGACTCAAGATAGAGGAAGAAAATTGAAGAAAAGAAGAGTCAAGAAACCGCCCGGCGGCAAAATTCACCGTTGCACGGCCCAAGGCGAGGAGAAGGCACCTGGCGTGGGCGTTGAGCGGATTTGCGATTAGAGGCAAACCGCCGGGCGGTAGCCCTCTGCCACCGGGCGGTGGCGCGATTAGGGGCAAACCACCAGATGGTTGTCCGCTGGGCCTGGGCCTGTTTTCTGTGACGCTCCTCAGCTATAAATAGCCGTGTTGCGATTTCATTCTGATTCTTTTGACAGAAGAGGACGACCAGACCTAATTTTCACTCTCTGGAGAGGATCTCTTGGATGCTTAGACTCCTTTTCATCTTATCTAGGGTTTGTTTTTCCATTCTTCCATTATTTTTATCGAGGTTCACCATGACAATGTTGAACTAAACCCTTTTGTTGTTGGGGGAAACAATGTAATCTTTTGAAACTCTCTTTTATTGAAACTCTTGTTTATTTATATGATTCTTCATATGCTTTGATCATCAATTGTTGGGTTCTCATCTGCGCTTAATGCTTTTATCGTTTAACTCATTCGGTAATTATTGTTTGTCTCTATTGATACGGGAACGTACAGTACTGTCATAAACTAGTGAGAAATTCCTTGATTAAGCAATACCAACCTAGGGATAGGGGGTAGGACGATCAATTGTTTTTGCTTATGTTCTTAATGCATTACTAATTGCTAGGGGAGGCTAGGGATAACAAGCCGGTAATTAGTAATAGGCTCTTTTCACCGAGGGATAGGGTTAAGGGTAGACCAAGAAAGTTTGTATAACAATTAGATAATCAAGCACATTAAACAAGAGAAGTAGATAAGAGGGGGTGAATAAGATGAAATTGTAAACCCTCAATAACTCCATTCATCCATAGTCTTTTTCGTCAATTGAATCAAACACATTACATGTTTATTTTCTGTCTTTGCATCCACAACAATTAATTCTTTCTCTACAAGTCTTATGATTTTAATTCACACGAACGATCCTTTCGAGTCTCTTGGAAAGAACAATATCGGGCATTACCGATTATATTATTTACAGATCTGGTACACTTGCCAGTAAGTCAACAACAACCAGGACCACCGGATAGCCAAAGGATGAGAGGATCTTCCTTAATGAAGTAATAAAATGTTTGGACATCTTCTGATTCTCCCACTCCCACATACCTTTCATATCATCAAATGCTTTCAATCTCATAACCCAAAACTTAAAAGCATAAATAGGATTAGTATATAGTTAGCAATAAGAGTTGAAGTTACCCAGTTTCAAGAACAAAAGGAAGGGGTCCCTCGAATCCTGGAAGGAACTTCACTCTGGAGGCACAAGATGCTGGTTTAATGGAATACTGTGATAAAAGAAGTAGGAAAAGTAGAATACCACGCTGAACCAAATATGAAGAAATGACTATTGAATTCAACTTTCCCATGGTTTATAGGTGGGGCTAGCTTTTTCAACTTTCCTGGTGAGCCGAGGATTGAGATAAAGGACAGAAAGTAAAAGCCAATCGATTTCAATCCGTAATGTGGGCTACCTGTGAATTCGATAAATCAAATCCAGTTTTTGACCCAATATTCTAATAATGGATGTGCATTTTTCAGCTTTTTGATTGGATTTTAGCTTTAGTTATTGAATTTTAAGGGTTTAATAATTGTGACTTTGGTCCCCACGGTAATGCTGTATTAATTTCTGTGAGTTGGTATTGAATTGAAAACCTATAATGGCATCTCTTACGAGATTTATTATAAGTTCGTACTTTTTAATTGAGTTTCATGGTGTCAAGTTATTTTTAAGACGATTTTTATAATTTGTACTTTAATATAAGGGATTTATAAAATTTATAATTTTATTAATATTTTATTTTATTATTGAAATAAATACATATTTTTTAAAAGGTGATTTCCTTTTATGATTTAGAGTTTATTTAAGATTTTGTATTTTATTTTTAATATCCCGTGAGCATATTTTAATAAAGTGGAATACAGATGTGTTTACTTTCTCTTTTACGCTTCAAGTTATTTCACATTTTTAAATTGGAAAGGCTTTCTCTTTCAAATTTAATATTTCGGTATATCTTTATTTTCTTCCATAATCTAAAAGAGGTTCCAAATAAACGAGGAGAAGAGAGAAAATAAAATAATTTAAAATTTCAAATAATTTTAAAATAACCTAAATTCACATCATTATGTCAATTAAAAAGACTGTTCATTATGCCAACTCAAGTATACATTAATGTTGTTAAGTCCAATTTAATGGTAAGGGTTTAATTGATACAATTTTTCAAAATAAGGACGTCTAAATAAAAGAGATATATTTTAGATTATGGAGGAAAGTAACCCACCGAAAAATTAAACCTAAACAAAATAAAATGAATGTATCTACACAAAACACTTTGATATTCAAGTAGTTAAATACATTAGTAACAAATGTATTAATAATGACAAATTAATATATTAATTACTTTGTAAACAGTGCTATTTATAGTAAATGATTAAGCCTCATTTTAGAGATAATTATAAAAATAATTTGCCTAATAATGTTAGTTAAAATGGTTTAGCATTCTTTAATTTTATTTGTGGCGAAAGATAATGAAATTGAGATGATTTGGGCTAAGATAAGGTTGACATGAGGTCGTCTCTTGTAGGTTGACATAATGTCACCCTTGTAGATTAATATGATGTTGTCCCTCGTAGGTGGTGATATATTTAGATGGGTAAGAATGTACATAAATTGTTTTCTATGATGGGCTCATATGATCTCGGAACACTTAGGCCATCATGGTTTTTGGAGACCTTGTATGGTTATGCTTTTATTATGTGAAGGTTGGTATGGTTTTGGATGCACGAGATGGTCTCAAATATACATAATGCAAATCTTATAATTATTATATGACTTTTGATGCAAAATGATATTAATATCTTTTGTAGAAAAACTGACAAAATCACGAACTGTATTTCCTGAGATGTGTAGATTTACTGTTCTTAAATGACTTACTCGCGTTGTACTGTGCAAGTCTCTTAAAATACAACAGAAACTTCTCAGATACAACAGGAACTTCTCAGATACAACATGAACTTCTTAGAAATTTATGAGAATCTCAGAAATAGCAAGGAACTCTATAAACAGAGTAAGAGAAATAACAATATCTAATAATATCTTTTTCTAATAATAGTATATCTTTTAATCTCTAAACTCATCAAGATTATATATCTTATTTTCTTTTTAGCTACTTTTTTTTTAGAATAACAACTAAATCTTCTAAAAAATTTATATAATATCTTTTTATTAAATTTCTATATTATTTAATTTGCATACTTTTTCTTTTTGCGCTTATATATTTTAATTTTTACACCTAATTAATAAAATATAAAAGATCATTTTATTCCTAAATAGAAATATAAATATAATCAAAAAAAATAACATAGTAATTATGCCTTAATAAACATGTACACACAAGAACCTTAATTACCAAACAAAAACACAAAAATCTCAAGTTATTTCTAATATTCATTCTTACATCACCTACACCTATATATCGAACATTGAGGATCCATTTGGATCAATTATTTATATGGATTTTCTATGGGATAAAATAAATTAGATTATGAATCAAAAAGTGAATCAACATTAAATGTGCGTAGCAATTAAATATGAGAGATTTTATTTAGAGAATATTTGTGCAAGATGATTATGAAAAGAAGCGATTATTTTGAGATTGTAATTTGGGATATTGTTGGATTTATTTATTTCCTTAAGTAGAAAAAGACAATGCAATATGAAGAATTATCAAAACTTTAATTTTAGAGAGTTCAATACGCGCTTGATATTGCGGTTTTTGTGTAATCAATAATTTACTAATTTAATTGCAAAGATTATTCTTGGACACTGATACATTAAAACATTCAATTAATATGCTACTTTTTAATTTTTTTTTCAAAATTATTCTTTCATCCTTAATAAATATTAAAAAAAATAGAACTTATGGTGTCATTTGAACATGTGAAAAGCAAACATCATGCATGTCAAAGTATTATTTTTTATTATTCTTCAAGGGCTACAAAATGAGGCATATGGCAAAAGAGATCTTTCATAATCACATCTTAGATCATCTATTTTCATTGTTTCATTCGTTCAGTGCATTGTTACACATTTTCTTTTACATTATGTCTTGCTTTGTCTTCCACTTGGAAGGCTAAATCTCTTGAATTGATTCTTCTATAATTTTATAACGAATTCCAAGATGTTATTCTTTTAGCAAATCGGAGTATTATTTTTATCTATTTTCCTTGAGTTCTAATTTATACTTTGAGATTGTATTAGAATGCTTGTCGATCATTCAATCTTAATCTTTAATCAAGAATTCATATAAGTTTTTCTAATTTTGATAATCTTTTATGTAAATGAAACAATGAATTTTATATGTAAACGCTTGGAACAAGAGAAGTGTTAATAGGTTTTCATTTGTAAACGCTTGGAAAAAGTTAGAAACCGAATGAATTAATTAATGCTAGCTTGATAATTTAGACTCTGAAATGTTGGTTTACTTAATAAAAAGGTAGAATAATAGATTAATACTTTAACCATATTCGATTGGAATGAGTGAAGTATTATTTGAGTCTTAATCATATGTGCTTGGAATGAGTGAGACTCTAAAAAAATTAATTGAAGCTTGGTTAATTTAATGTTCCATGTTTTTAAGTAAAATGGATAACAATCTTCCACTAACCAATGAAAAATCCAACTATCTATGAGAAAGCCAAATAATCAACTTATGTTTTCACATTTATTTAATTTATTTATATCCTTCACTATTTTGAAAAATCCTCCTTTATTGTTTTTATACTTCTAACCTTTTTCGCATATCTGATTAAGTGTTATAGTTAGTTTAATTCATATTGAGATTCATCGAGACATAATTTGGGTTAGCTTTGACCATAACTATTTTATCATTTGTCTATGAAGTAGACAATTAGTCTCAAGCATAAGAGAACTTATATAAATTAGATTTTAACAATGATAATGATCACTCTATATGAACAAATTTAACCATTCATGCAGTTTTAAGAACCAAGAAATGTAGAAAATTTTGTATTCGCTTAAAAAGAAAAGTAAGAATTCACGATGACGAATTTGCGAGATAACAATACAAAAGAACAGTTATGTGGGAAGATAATATGACCATGCGGAAGGAACGTACGGTACAATCATGAAGAATTATACAAATTTATATTTTGACGATAATAATAAAAAATAAATAAAACCTAGTAACTTGGATTTTTTTTTTGAGTGCTTTATTCTTTTTCATACATGAGTATTTGAATCATACATTAGATTAGGCATAGTCAACATATCATAGTTGATCATCATTCCAAAACTTTTAAAGTGTTTTTGAAATTCACTTAGATGAAGGAGAATATATAATGGATTATCTTATGAGTTAGCAAATTTTTATAAATTGATATATATTACAAATAATTAATTATCTTAAGTCATAATATTGAATAAAATCATAAATTATTTTAAAATGTCGATAAAAAAATATTTTAAAATATAATCAATTATAGAAACTCATAATACTATTTGTGTCGGAAATCAATTATTATATTGTTATTGATTATTTTAATTAAGAGCAAAATAATTTATTATCACTTATAATAATGAATTAATTCTATCTCATAAAGTGAATATACATGTTTTCTCTAAACTTAAATAAAGACTTTGGCACAATATGTCCTTACCAAATCCTTTTCTTGTATTGTATCTCTTATAACTGTTAGGTTTGGTGTTATGGAATAATACCCTCTTAGAAAGAAGAGTTGGATGAGCGTGAGGATTCATCATTCAATAGCATTTCTGCCATCCATGAAAAGAAAATCTAACATTGGCACTACATTTTTCCGTGCTTCGAATGATTGAACGAGGATCCGCTTTTCTACATACAGGGTGTTATGGTATAGTACGTTTCTACACTTTATAACCTTTCAATAAGATTCTTATTTTAGTGTATTCCATATTGGATGTGAATAACATATGTAATTCTAACTCTGATTTTTCAAAATTATGGAATAATGGAATTAAAATGAGATGTGGATTCAAATATAATTAAACCTTAATACAAAAATACTTTGTTTCTCTCTCTCATCCCTCGTTGCTCAATACCATTCACATTTGTTTCAAAAACTGATATTTGAGTTATTCAAAGAAAAGGCTAGGTTCGAAAATTTCAATTTTTTAAATACAATTCCAATCCCCTTATGAAGTAAACTGTCTTCTATTTATTATTTGAACGACTTAAGAATCGCATTACCCTACCGAGACATTAAAAGCTTAGGATTTTGGCCTCTTGTACACTTTGTCTGACTCATTTTTTGGGTCTTCCTTGTACCATTGTTGTCGTACTACGGGATATATGGCTTGCGGAAGCCACACTGCAGAATTTGTACATAAAAATACTGTTGTGGTTGCATCTCAAATCTGGACTAAACAGTTTAAGACAAAGAACTAAGATGCAACTAGATTCGCAATTTAATGCACAGGGATAAGTGAAAGAATACTCTGTACGCAACATTACTGACAAAACTTGCAGACATTTAAAAAATTTATGGCTGATTACATACTAAAATGATTCATTCAAAACACACCTTGCAGTGGTATGACCAAAATATTTTTTTTTTTCGTGGAGCAAAACCAATAGGTACATACTCAGACACAAATAATGAAATCCACAAGATAAAAAAAAGGACAAAGGAAGGTAAATAAAGGTAATCCTCATATTCTCTATATCTCCCCTACAAAGAAATTAGAATTGCTGGTTGCAGCTATTTAGCTCTTCGAGATGCAGCTAACAAAATTTCACCAATGAAAATTAAGCTGATTTTGGCTTTGACTTAATTCGCTTCACCCTTGAATAGAGGAACACGCCAGCAAGAGCTATAGCAGTACCTGTAGCAAAAAAAATCTTAGCAACGGGAGTGAATAGAGATATTCAATAATTAAGAAATTTTCAGGACAAATGTCTGTTTTCCAGGTCAAACAAGAAAGAAGCAACTTTACCAAAAGCATTCACGGGTGAGACAGGTGTTTGGAAGAAAATGACAGAGCTCACAATGACCACAACCCGCTTCACACAATTGCCCACAGAGTGGGTAACAGGTGATACCCTTTGTAATATCATATAAGACACCTGCAAGCCCATTCACAGAAAACCATCAGTATATAGTTCCAAGATACAACACCATTTAACTATTACAGAGCCATCTAGGGCATAGAAAGCGAGAAGCAACGAGTAGAATCCAAATTTATATCTTGGATTTTTATTTATAGCAAGAAAAAATATTTATTTATTAAGCATCCACTTCTTCAGATAAAACAAGTCATCTTTCTAATTCAATTGAAATAGTTAACGGCCCGATAAATACCCTTTTTCACTGACATAACATAACAGAATACAAGCACATAATATATCGCAAAGCATAATAGTCGAACTGTCGCTTAACTTCTCTAAAATATTCTTGGTCGTCTAAGTACACCGTGAGAGAAATACCAGGGAGTTTACTCTGTTAGTACTATGTTAAGCATTTCACATCATACAATTTACTGTTTCCCAATAAGGAATGGTTAATTATATTTAATCTTGCGGTCAAAAGTTAAAAATGCCTGGGAACCACGTAAAAACACCATTGAACAGAAGTTGATGTTGGAGGGTTCAATCTCCACTAGACCATCTAATCCCCTCCCTTGCTAGGTGCAAGCAAGTTGCAAACTTGCAACATCAAAGCATCCCCAAAAAGTAAAACATAATGCATAGAAAAAAGCAAGGCTCACTTGTTGATACGCATGGAAACAGAGTGCGGCAAGAAGAGATCTGACGTAAAGTTGTTTAACATTTAACCCCTGTTAAGAAAGATGCATTAATACTAGCAAACTCAACACAGTTATATATTTTGATTGCAGAAATGGTAACGACAATAGTATTTATTTTAACCATCAAGTTACTCACAGCAGATTGCAAGTAAGCAGGGGTAAATTTGACACCCTCCGTGAAGACAGCCACTGGTGCTAATAAGAAGAAGGACATTACTGTTATTATAGAGAAGAGAGTGATATTGTCCATAGAATCCTGAGAAGAAAAAATTATTGTTATTTCCTGTTATAAAATGCAAAGATGGATATAAAAAACGAAATATGTCAACATTTGGAAGTGGTCACAGTTCAATATACCTCTTTCTTAACCATAGCCTTTTTGCTAAGAACATTACGGGATTGATTTGTCACATTTGAGGCCATTGCACTCCAAAATCCGGCCCTGTACACCATTCCACCAAAGCATTTACAGTTTGCAAGACCAAAACTTCTCTTTTCAAATCCCATCAACTAACTTGTCTTCTTTCTCTAGAAGGAACAAGGCAAGGAGCAAACATCTTACCAGTTGAAAGAGGCCTCAGTAACAGACGCCAGTGCAACTCCACCAACAATAGGCACAAGGGAACCAACAACCCACGGGGTAGGAAACTGTAAGAGACAGAAATAAAGAATAAGATCGAAGAAAATTAATTCTCAATGTACCAAATATTTCTATTTTTCCTTTAAAGGAAAGGCCTAGAATACATATAACAATTCATAAAAAAACTTTGAGTAGGAGTGTTAGCAACATACTCTCTTTACCGCTCAATATCGTGTTATTAAAATTTATTCAAAACTACAAAAATCATCATAGATAAAAACAAAAATTTGTCATTTTTCATAAATTCCAATTAACAGTAAAGAATGTGTTAGAAAGTGTGACACTCACAAGCATTTCTCATTTCTCATGAAAAATATACCAGCATGATAACTATCGTCAATTTCATGAACAAAAAAGACAATTCAAACCACAGCACAAGCAGCTAACAATCATTAGTAAAAAATCATTTTCGATTAATCCCATTCAACAAGACAGATTAAACTACATATCTAACCTCTCCAAGGAACATGGCAGAAAGGATCACTGAAAAGAAAGGCTCCATGGCCTTGATAGTGTGAGTGAAAGACACGGCCACCTTCCCAAGACTCATATTAGTGAAAAGATTCCCCAAAGTATGCACCGCAGCCAGTGGCAAAATCGCTCCAAGCTGGCCATAAACTATCGCCTTAGCAACACAAAACACAATAAAATAAACACACAAATTCAACACGGGAGAGACCAAAATACCATAGCACCACTGATCTTCGGCCTCTTGTAGAGATTCAAACCCCACATAATCGCCACGAGCACAGTCCCAACCGCAAATTGAACAACAGTCACAGTTACCGGATAATGAAACGCCTTCAACACCTACAAACAACAGAAGCCAAAACAAAACAAAAACATACACACACATCAAGTCAAAATTAAATTCAAATCCTCATCAAACAACCGTTTACAATTCCTGAACATTACCACAGAATCCAAAACCATAATCCAAATATCCACTTAAAGGATTCTATCATTATCAACGAATCAAAACTCAGAAGCATACAGTTCCACAAATGTTGATTATCAATCAGAATCGAAGTTTAACCAAGTTATTATTAAATATCAATGCTGATTAACGAAGTGAAACTCTAATTCACACAAAAAAAAACACACACACACGGAAATGCCTTAAGTTTTGCGCTATAAACGACGACAAATCTAAGAGCGTGTCTGGCAAACTATAACGTTTCAGCAAAATCGTTTTTCAATTGTTTCATAAAAGAAGAGATCTGGTGAAGGACCTGCTTGTTGTAGATATTGAAGTAGATGTTGAAGAGGTACCAGAGGCCAAACAAGGCGCCGAGCTCGAGTGTTTTGAAGAGCGAATTTTCGGCGGGCGCGCTGTCGGGAACGGCGTTCTCCGCGGCGCGCGGAGGAGAGGGAGGGAGCGGGCGGAACTTGAAGGAAGAGGAAGGAGAGAGAGTCCAAGATCGACGGAGGAAGGAAGTGGAAGAGGCGCCATTGGAGTTGACGCCTTCTGTGTGTTTGGCGAAAAGTCTGAGAGGGAGAGAAGGTCTAGAAGCGTTTAGAGAATAGTTACGGAGAGGAAGAGAGAGCGACGGAGAGAGAGTGAAAGCCGCGCTCTGCATTTTCGAGATCTGAGAGAGACACAGAGACAGAAAGAGAAGGAAGGAATGAATGTGAAGAAAGAAACGGACACAAGAGCTTAGGCTTCTCTTGTGTTGCGGTTGGTGGCTGTGATGTGTTGTCGGAAGGGTTGGGTTGAATTGTTATGTTAAGTTTAGCTTTTAAGGGAGTAAGAGAGGGAGATTTCCTAGGAGTATCCGCCACCAAAGTTTTGTTTGGTATATGTGAGAGCGAGTGATGAATGAATGGAAGTAGGTGGTGTTTTTAAAAGAGAAGATACTTTTGCTTCTCGTGAATCCCTGTATCTGAAAATCAAATCAATAATTAGTGGACAAAAAAGCGGAAAAAGAAAAATAAATAATGTGGATACTAAAATGTCGAATATGCTTATTATGAGTGTGATTCCTATTTTTTATTAATGTGTTTTATTTCTTTTAACTTATATTTTAGGCTTAAGTCTAATAAAAGTAATAATTATGTTTAAAACTAAAAACAAAAGCAGATATTATTTATTTATAAATTTTCTGATGTGTTTTAATTCTGAAAACAAAGAGGTTGTAGAGAAATGTATTTCGTAATCAATGGCGTTCAAAGTTAAAACCATCGTATTCTGTTAAATTAATTCTTATCATATAAATTAAGTGAAAATGTTAGAACCCTAATAAATCGTATTGTACAATTCCTTTTATTGTGTTTGTCGAAAAACAACTCATGTGAACCTCTAGAATATAAATCAAATGATATAACTCCTTAGTTTTTAACAGGGTTATGTATATATGGTTAGGTTTTGTCTTGTCGTGTTTTCGTTCATTCAAGTGTTTGTTGCATAAATTTAATAACAATAAACTTTATGTGATAAATAAACAAGAATTTATTCTTTAGTTAAAATTAATAATATTATTACTTATGGAAATTCTAGGTCGACTAAAAATAAAATCAATTTATAATATAAATGGGTGTCAACATACCCTCTTTTCTTACCAGTCGGTTTTGTGAAGATAAATTAGCCTTAAAAACAACTTTCTAATATGGTATCACATTCATGTTTGAAACCTATTCTAACAAGATCTATGTGGACATTCTGTTTCACTCATTGACAGACCACTATCAGATTACTCATTACGCTCAAGATATTTATTTAGACATCAGAGTGTGTTGAAAGTTTCATATGAACTAGAGATAAGATCAATTTATAACATATAAGTGGAGTGCAAACCACAGTTTAGAAATCAATTATATGGAGATAAATTAAGCTTAAAATTCACTTTCTAATAATTGTAAACTTAAAAAAAAAACAGTTTGAAGATTATATTAAAAACATGCTTGAAAAACATGATAATTATATTTTTTATAATTTAGTTAAAGTTATAATTTATAAAAGAAGAATATGTAATTTTATAAAACCGAAAAGGTATAATTTAAACATAACTTATTTAAGTGATATAGTATTGTTATCTTAATATACATACTATATAATGTGCATGAAGCATAAAAGATTAAAATTTTCTTGTTCTTATTGTCTTGTTATTGTCTTCTCTGTCAAAGAAAGTCATGTTTTTATCTCGTTATCGTATTCTGAAAACGAAACAGATCTTGATAATATTAATATAAAAGATTACATGTGACAGTGGTAACAGGGTAAGAAACAAGAAAAGTGGTAGGTGAGAGTAGTTGAACCTTTAAAAGTCACTCACTATCAATGGCTGCCACTTTAATATACCTAATAAGTTTTGCAATAAGAACGAATTCTATTTTAAGATTTTCTGCAAAATTTCGCTTTGGATCTTGGGAAGTTTACTTCCACCTCTGTTGTTGAATCTATTATTTTTTACATTTTTTTCTTCTGAAAATAAAAATATAATTAATATTATTAGTGATTAAAGGGGCATGTTTTGTATTTTTTATTTATGTATAAAGTAAAAATAGTACATGTAACAACCGAATTTTCTAAACTACTAATTATTAGGTTAACTAGTATCATAAAATATCTTGAGCCCAAGCAATTATAGATGACAATTAACGTTAAAATCTTTACACTAGATAATATTGAACTTCAAAATGTAAACTAGAGACTTAATAAAGTTTTTCAAAAGAAATAGTTTATCTATCTAAAATATAACTATTTTAATCCTTCATTGTTTAGTTTCAACTATATACTACTATTCCTTTTAACGTCTATCTCTGTTTCCATATTAAATATATTATCATTTCAAAAAAATATATATATATATATTTAAGGATAAATTGATTTTTACAATAATAAATTCAAATTGAAATATATCTATCTTATGATAAAGATTATCAAAATATTATCAAAATAGATCCTTGAAATCAAGATAAATATAAGGATAAACTGATTTTTACAATAATAAACTCATATTGAAATATATCTATCTTATCAGAAAGATTATTAAAATAGATCCTTTAGATAAATAAAAAGTTAAGATTCTAGTATTACACCACAAAAGTAACAATTTTAGAATTTTGTTTCTCTATCACTAGTATATTCAATGGGCTCATAAAACTTTACATCTATCATACTCCTCACCCTTTCCTTCTTTAAAATTGGTATAATGTGTAACTCATATAATTCATCAAGTATTGTAGGATTAACTTCACTAACTCCCTAATATCTTCTTTCATATCATATCGTTTGTCAAGTAAAATCTCATTCAATTTTTGTCGTCTAGTTATTTTTCTCTATGTGAGTAAGATACTAATAGGATCAGAATAATCTAACATAACAAATCCCTTCAATACACTTTAACACATCCTTGATTATCATTTTTCCTTGGAAATAACTAATCTAGCTACTACTATCTCACTATTTTTTTCGTAACTTTCATACCTTACCAAACATAACACAATACAATCATCAATATAATTTGTGGCATGAAAAGAAAATTATTTATTAAAAATATAAATAACTTCTAGTAGGAAAAGATGATACAAAACTACCACTTGGCATCAATTAACCACCACTCAGCATCACAAAATCAAGGGCTCGTTGTCTCTGTGGTGCCTAACAATACTCAAGTACCCGCTCAGAAGAAGTCATATAGAGATCACTACAAGGCTCGTGCTCGATGGTAGTTAAGCATTGCCCAACAGTGATGTAGTAGAAACTAAGTTTCATGGAAATTTGAGGTATTTCCTTTAACTTTAGATACTTCTCATCCAACTCTAACCATCAAACACAATTTTCCAAGTCATAAACCACACTTTTCATCAATCAAATAAGGTCTAGATGTAAGAACCTGAATATGTATATATATAAATACTAATATTTTAAAGAAAAGGGTAAATTTGGGAGAGGAGCTTTTCCTTATTTTATTAAACGTATAAGCAAAATAACTTTACCAAAATTTCTGATCATTTCTTCTAAAAACTCATTCCTTCTCTAAAAAGCTTCTCCTCCTTCTTTCTCTACCTTCTTTCTACCATATCTTTTCATTTCACTGTTACATTGTTGATTAGGTAGTGTTCCTGCGTTCCCGGAATCAAGGGTTCTCTAACCATCTAATTGATTTCTGGTTTTAATGGGTAAGTTGTTCTTGCCCTTTTGTCACTGTTCTTAAACCTAGACATGCAACCTCTGCTGGTTGCATGTGTGTGGTGGTTTCCCTTTTCTGTTCAATGCTCAAACTTAGTTCTAAAAGCAGTTTCTATCACCAATTTGGTGATCTGTAGGACCTTGTGAGTTTCATTGTGAGAGGTACTGTTCGGGCATCATCAATTTGTTGTTCTGTTCAGACTCTAAGGTAAGGGGAGTTGGGATTTTATTCTCTGATTTGGAAAATTAGGATGTGCATGACTTAAAGTTCTCTTTGTATCTGTGAAGTACAGTATATGTGAAACTGATTTTATATGTGTATGTTGTTTAAGCTGAAATTGATGATCTTGTATGCTAGAATGTGTGTTTTCGAATATGTGAGCAATGGAGACTGTGACTCGATGTTATGAACTGTTGAAGTTATGTATCTGTGAAATTGATTTACAATGCCTTGGACTGATTGCTCATGTGTTTAATTGCTTTGATTTGGCGTGTTGGAAGTGTTTAGGGTGGAATTTCTGTTATGGTGTTGATATAAAGGTTATTAGTTAAAGAGTACAGTGAGTATAGTGTTCTAGGCCTTTTTAAGTGGAACTAAGATAGTGACTTTGAGCAATTCTTGTCTGTAGTGTAATTAGATTGTTGGGGTACTATTAGGAAGTCTATCGTGACTTAATAGAATCATAAAACTGGATTAAAACATGTTCTTAGTACTGGAAATGAAATTTGGGTCGTTAAGTTAATGATTTTGGAGTTTTAGAGTTGAAGTTAAGCCAAATTGGGGAAGTGAGGAGGTGATCTTGAGCAATTGAGGTTTGGAAGGTACGATGGGTGTTGGGACAATTCAATTAAATCATGAGACTTGTTAGAAGTGTTAAAGTGGTCAAAAATAGGTTATAATTGGTAAATTCAAATTTAGGTTTCTAGGTTCATGAAATTGGGGTTTTGGGAGGAAATTGATGCACAATCACTTTATAGTGATGTTAAAAATTTTTAGAACTATCTAGGCAAGTTTGATTAAACTTACATTTCGATCTAGGATCATTAGAAGTTGGGAAAGAGGTCTAGAACGAGTTCCGGGGTGCTGGGTTGCAGATATCTGCAAAATTTTGTTATGCAAATTATGCAGAGTCGCATAGCGCACCCTGTGCGCTATGCGAATTTTAGCTGAAAGGCTTCCCCGTCAGGAAAATTCGCTCAACGCACCAAGGGTGGTGCACTGTGCGAATTTTTGTTGTCATGCCTTGCCTTCCCCATAAGGAAAATTCGCTCAGCGCACCGAGGGTGGTGTGTTGTGCGAATTTTTGTCGTCTTGCCTTGCTTGCGACCGTGTGCATTGAGAGACTTACCTAGCTATGGTTTGATTCTTTCTTCTTCTGTTTTATATATTTAATGATGTATGATACATATATGCTTTAATACGGTATTAGATGTACTTATATGATTATGAGATGGTATATTGATGATTCAAAGAGGAATATATTGTGATCAAAATAGCGAGATTGAGTATGAATGTAAGATTTCTCGGTGAGATCAATGTAGTGTTTAGAATGAATATATGAGGCTTCTACATGGGGGTTATCCTAACACTCTAATGGTCTTTCATTCTCATTTAGAGATGATTGCGCATATGGTGAGAGTATTAGGAGGTCCTAGTGTAGGCGCTACTTGGAGGCCTATTGCGTAGTAACGGACTAACCTTGTGTGTGGTAGGGCGAAACTGATTGGCAATGGTTTTGCAAAGCAGTAGAAGCCACCACAAGTGCACAACCCACCTTAGATCAATATTCATTCTATGTTCGGACGAATCTAGCTTCAATTATAACATGATAGTATGCTTTGCTTGTTTACTTGTGTGAATTTAACTTGTACATGTTTAATTATATTAGACATCATGTATGCTTTTCAACCTAACTTACCCTTGCTTGTTTGTGTATGCTTCCTTTTGCAATGATCATCCACTTGGATGTGAGTAGAGGTAGATGAGGTACCTCTAGAGCAAGCATTGGAGGGGGATGATGCGGCTCTGAGCTCTTAGGACTTTCTTAGATACCTCCTGTATTTTTAAATACTCTTATACTTTTAAAGTTTTAAATTCTAGCTATGTTTTGGATGACTATACACTTGGATACTGTCATATGTCAACTCTTAACTGCTTTCTCTTATTATAATTGATACATTCTACACATATACTTTGTTATATACTTTGGGATGTCACACTAGATACTAGACAAATTTTAATTAAATTTTTCTGTGCTCATATTCTCTTTAAACATTAACATTCATATAATATAATGGACATAAGTACAATTACATTCCTACATCAGAACCACTTTGAAAGATGTAGGCTCAAATCCAAAAATAGATAAACAAAAAGTAGTGTGAGATGTGAGCATTTTGAATAATGAATATAAGATTACAAAAGATAAGGTGTGGTGCAAGAAAAATGTGAAGAAATAATGGTAAGACAATGATAATCATTTAAATATGAAAGAGACTTTATACTTTTAGGGGAAATCTTTATATTAGACTCAGTGACTTAAAGAGTTTAGGATAAGATTCATTGTTAGTAATGGATACAATGTCATCTTGATTTTGTAAAGAATTATTTGCAATAGTAGAATACGAATTTTCAAATTAAAAAAAGAGTCAAATTTTATATTATCAGTAATGTCATTGGTGATGTCTATGTTAAAAGAGTGCACAACTCTATTAGCATAAGGAATTCATAGAAAATAACATTTTGAGAAATGAAACATGATTTATTATTGAGATCATATAAAATGTAGTCTTTAATTCCAAGTTTGAAACCTAATACAATTGATTTAGAGGCTGTTTTATCAAAATTTGTTCTTCCAAAAGTGATGGTGATAGCATATTTCATCCAAAAACAAGTAACATGGTGAAATCAGCGGCATGGTCATAAACTAATGCATAGGAAGCTTAAAAACGTAAAAAAGAGTAGGAAGTCTATTTATGATGTGAGTAGCGTGTTTAACAGCAAAAGACAAAAAAGAAGTTGGTAAATATGCTTGAAATAGTAAAGCGTGACTAACATTTAATAAATGTTTGTGCTTTTGTTTATCGATACTATTTTGTTGAGGAGACGAAGTTTCATAAAAAATTCCTTTTGATGATGAAAACAAATCATGTAGAAAAAAAATTCTTTAGCATTGTCATATATGAGTTTCTTAAGCTTTGAAAAAAAATTATTTTCAATTAGTTGAATGAAAGAAGAAAGAACAAATTTTACATCAGATTTAGCTAAAAGATGTATCCAAGTGGAAGGGGTAAAAATATTAATATAGTGGAAATTGGACTTCATATGTATAAGTTCAAAAATCTTGAAATTTCTCCTATTACTTGTATTAAAAGGCAATTCTTTTTGTTTAACATAATGACATATAAGGAATAAAAAGAAAATTATATTTAAAAGACAATTGTTTCAAAATTTTATCGGAAGTATGAACAAGTCTAAGATACCATAACATAGATTTATTATTAGGCATTACATTGGAAAGCTAATTTTTTTAAAACATATTAGAATCAAATTCGTATGATTTGAAGTGACTAGAGTCTTGTAAATAGAATAAGTCATGTAATTACTTAGTTACACTGATCGTTTGAAAAGAGTTTTGTAAATAGAATAAGTCATGTAATTACTTAGCTACACTGATCATTTGAAAAGAGTCTTGTAAATAGAATAAGTCATGTGATTGCTTAGTTACACTAATCATTTGAAAAATTGATTTTATGCACAATGCATCACAAAATATAATCATGCAATTGATAACGGGAATGAGTTTGGGTACATACAAAACATCATCCAGGGTTAATTTTCCTAGATGAATATTTCTAGAAAAAATGGGCAATGGCAATAATATTATTGTATTCACAATTACAAGAGTTCGAACACATTCCTTATATAAATATAGGGTTTATTAACTTGGCTTACGCTCTTTGTTTAGTTAGCTCCTATTATAGTCGCAATTGAAAAATCAGAAACATTCGCGTAATCCTAAATCAGAAATTAGTAAACAGTCATAATGAACTTGTTAGCTCTCACCTGCATCAGAAAATTACTTTCCAAAGTAAATCACATCATGTAAGTTTATTTTAAATAATTCACATCTCTAACTTGTTTGATCAATATAAACATGATGTGATTTTGATTTATCATTTATCGCAGAAGTGAAATTAAGAAAAACAAAATGCACTGAATTTCAAATTGGAAATTAAACTTAATAAATTTGTTACTATCGCGCTCAATGTCTAACTTCTACTCCTTTCATTTCTATTATTTTATCAAAATTGGTATTAAGAAACTAAATGTTTTGCAACTATTATGGGTTGATGCTAACGTCTTTTCGTGGGGGTTCTTGGTTTTTTTTTTTTTTGAAATTATTGTAGACTTTAGTTTTTTACAAATTTAATAACAATGAGAAGGGAAAAGATATAACACCACCCTCTAATAAAAAATCAACATCAACATCATCAATTATTTTGTTATTAAAGTGGAAAACAAATGAACGAACAGAGCAATAACAACAAATTACGTTGTCATGGGTTGTTGTGTGTGGATGTGAGAGAGGATGGAGATGAGAGAAACAAATTGGATAAGTGAGGAAGGTGCATTAGGGTTAGATGAGTATTTATGATTTTTTCAGTTGAGACTACTATAGAGATGACAAAGAACAGGTTGGAGTGAGAGAGACGAAAGAGAAAGGGGGAGAAAAATAAAGGATGAAAGAGAGGTGAGTAAGGATTAATGAAAATTATTCAAATACCTATGACCTTAAAACTTAGAAGTCATAATATATGAGAATATTTTTGTCTATTAAGACCCGGTACATATTTCTAAAATGTACGTGTTGAGTTATGTTAATAAATCAATTACTTAAAAAAATGTTTAAAGTTCTTTATTCTTACCAAAATTATCAATTCAAATAAATTATCTACTTTACCAATTAATTTATACTAAGATTCCAAGTTTGATGAACTTGTATACTTACCTTTATCCTATATACTCAAACACAATTCATATTTTAGAAAATAATTATTATTATTATCAAATCAATGAGCACTTAAAAAATAAGTCTAATAACCTGACTGTTTTTATCATATCTTTGTTGCATTATTTGGTTACAATAACATCATCTTAAAACTTAAAATGTTATATCAACTATAATATAAGACTACAAAATACTATAAGCGAAACTTGTGTTAATTTAATTTCATATTTATTATTTTGTTCATTATTATTATATTCATGAGTCTTACTTGTTAATAATGTAGATATTTTTCGTTTATCCCTCACATATATCAAGAAATAAAAAGTTTCATCTTATTAAAAAATTTGACCAATTGATACCTAGTTTTCAATAACAAAATAATACCTTTAGAATAAAAATAAGTTAAAAGTTTTATTAATATCTATGCTAAAACCGGAAAACTTTACCGAAAAGATCTCTTTGTTTTCTTTTTATTGTTTTATTATTGTATCATTTTTTGTTTCTCTCTCAATGTGTTTTCTTTTGTTATTCTTATGTAGAGCTCAACTGGTGTATATAATTGTTAGTTAGGCGATCATGTGTTTATAAAGCGACAATGGATAGCGTTTTTTTAAAAAAGCGCTATCTATTGATGGCTGACAATAGATAGTGTTTTTTTTAAAAAAGCGCTATCTATTGGTGGCTGATAATAGATAGTGTTTTTTTAAAAAAGCGCTATTTATTGTCAGCCACTTATAGATAGCGCTTCTAAAAAAAGCACTATCTATTGGTGGTTGACAATAGATAGCGCGCGTATAGATAGCGCTTAAAAAGCGCTATCTATGATAAAAAAAAGTGATATCTATATACTTTTTTGTAGTAGTGTTATATATAAGTTGAGATTTACCTTTCCCATATTCATGCTATTTTGGTGGTTATGGTTCTGATTTTAGCAACGCTCATCTATAAAGAGTTGTCTAACCAATTAGATATATCAAACTTATACCATTTGATTGTTTGGTTAAAAATATACATCTTGAGACAACACAAACACAAGTTTATGACATAAGGTCTAATTAGAAATAATTATTTTTTATTAAAAGTAAAATTTGTGATATCCCAAATATAATATTATATAGTCATCACACATTCAATATAATAGATCAATCAACAAAAGGAAATATAAAATTATTATAGTTTTCTAATAACCATAAAAGATACTTTATATATACAAATCATCTATGATCAAAATTATTTACCAGAATAAAACTAAAAGAAGACTAAGCATCCACAAAATTTCCCTCCAAGGCCTTCTCCAAAGAGATCTCATCTCCCTCTACTCACAATCATAACAAAGAGAAAAAGTAAAGAACATACAAACACAATCACAAGCAAAAAGGTAAGCTAGATTAAAAAACAATACATCATATATGTCAAAACTTTTCACATAATAATCATATAAATAATATAGATCAACTCAAGCATCTCAGCATACAAAGACCTAAATTGATTGTCTGAACTTAGAATGAATGTCGAGCTATAGCAGGTTACGCACTTGTGGTGGTCATTATTGCTTTGCAAAGCCCTTGCTAATTGAGTTTCACTCTACCACACATCATAAGGTTAGTCAATACTGCGCATAGGCCATACCAGAAGCACCTAGGATAAGACCTCATGTTACTTTCACCAATGCGTCAAACCTCTCTATATAGAATGTATGACCATTAGAGTATCAGGAAAACACCCATGACTAAGCTACTTACACTCATTTTAACACACTTGAACCATACCAAGAAGTTCCACCTTGAAACCAACCTTCCAAACCTTGAAATTGTTTGAAACCATATACATATGTCCATACACTTTCACATTTGAATACCAACATATATCATCACTAATCATGCATCAAATTACCATAAACAACCCAAATAAATTGTCATGAAACGTTTAAAACATAAGCATTGAAGCACCCAGAAGTTGGTGCCTAGGCACCCAGTAGTTGGCGCCTAGGGCCCCAAAAAAGAAAGATAGCGCCCATGCACTGGATACTTGGCGCTCAATGTCCAAAAACAGGGAGATAGCACTCAGGCACCAAACCCCTAACGCTCAGTGCCATGACAGAAGTAAAACCTTTAAATTTCTGACTTTGGATACTTCACTCCCAACTTCTAAAGATCTCTAGGACCCTCTGAAAACATTGTTGTAACTCAAATTGACCTAATAAAACCCAAAGTCACTCCTATAAGCTACCCAAACTCAATTTTTAACTTTCCAACCCCATATCAGTTTACTAACTACATAATCAAGTCTAAATACATTTGTTAGCACATTTTTACACCTCAGTTTCCTTCTAACCACTCTACTTCCATTTCCTAACACTTAAAACCTCCAAATTGTACTAGAAACTTAACCTATGGAGCAATTATCACCTTCATGACAAACTTTTACTGGTTTAAACATCTATACAAGTTCTAATTAGTCTTACAACCTGCTTCAAACTCTCCAAAATAGTTTATACTCCTTACCTCAATATCTCACTACTCAAAACCCCATTTTTACACTAAAAACACCCTAAACTTAAACAAATCACTAGCCCTTTATTTCATAACGGATTTCAATCCTCTAACACCTCTAACAAGTTTGAAATTACTTCATGACAACTCCTAGACTGTTACTTTCTCACCTCAACCTCTCTTTCTTAAACTCATCCATTAAAACCCCACTTTTAGTCTTAAAACTCAAGAATTTGACCATCACTTACCTTAAACACTTGAATTCAGTATTTCAGCTACCAAACAACTTTCATCACACTCAATCATGATAGTACCAAGCATCACAATCCAAAATTCCAATTATTCTCAACATCATACTATCAAAATCATCAATTAAACATACATAATATACACATGATCATACCAATTTCTTAAAATCATCTACAATTCATAGAGATACCAAATTTCTAATACAAGCACAAACTAAAGCATGAATTCTAACTTTCCTTACCTCACAAGAAATTGCCCAACTCTAAGATGTAACGCCCCGGCAACTTACAGGGACTGCTGACTGCCCCCACACATCAACACGAGGCTTTCTAGTGTGCTTTGTCCTCACTCACACACTTTCCGAGAAAACTTCCCAGAAGGTCACCCATCCCATAATTACTCTAGGCTAAGCACGCTTAACCATGGAGTTCTTATGAGTTAAGCTACCGAAAAGCAAATGCATTTGTTGATATGAGTAGCCAAATCAATTCCCTTAAGCTATCCTTCAACTGTATAGTCTCATACCTATACAGTCTCTAGATCCTTCTCATTCCGGTGTATGTTCGATTCGTCCATGTACTCCTTCCACTCGAAGCCTGTCAGGAGCCGCTCCTTGTCCGTGCCCCCTGCACCATGCCTCTTGCACCAGCGGTCACTCCCCGCCTTCGTCAGTGCCCGGGTGTCACATGCCCACCAACTTCCGTATGTAGTATGATGTTTTCATTGTTGTGAAATGCATATCCTTTTATAGTTAAAAGCTTATGAGCTTTAAATATTTCTGTTCAACTATAACTTATTATCATTAAATTTCCATGAAAAGGTACTATTTTTCATTGGGTTACTATTTTTTTTAAGATTATAAATTAATAGGTCCAATATAACATAACTAACATATAAAAATACAAATATAATAAATATATATATATATATATATATATATATATATATATAAAAGTTTTATTGGTTTTGTTTCTTATAATTTTTCTGGTTGCTTTTTTTTCTCTCCATCTTCCATCGAATAAAATGCGAACAAAGTAATTGAAAATCTTTTATATGCTAATTATTTTTATCTAATTATAATCTCCTTCTCTTTTAATTTTGAAAAGTTTCCTTATTTGTATTTTCAAAATTCAATTCTTATATGAAGTGATGATTTTCGTGTGAGGAATATTTAGAACTTTAAATTAAAAATAAAATATTCAAAACAAGGATATTTAATTTGAGACTTTTTCTAATTTTATTAAAAAACCTAACTAATCTTTTGTTTGGTGGTGGGAGGTGGATGGAGACTAGGGATGACAACGAGTCTGGTCGGGCACAGATAGTGCTTACCCGCAATCCAATTCGTCGGATAAAAATGTACCTGTCACCCGACCCGCTATCCGTCGGGTACTCATTTAGAAAATACCCGCGAGTATTTTAAAACCCGCTGGTATCTGCGGATACCCGAAAAAAATTAAAAAAAATATTTTATACATTTTAAAATAAAATTTAAATAAAATTACAATATATATATATATATATAATATAATATAAATTAAAATTTAATTTTAATTAAATTTAACCTAATAAAATATAATTTTATTTTATTTTTAATTAAATTTAATTAAAAAATATAAATTATTTTTTTATTATTTTTTGCGGGTAACGGGTTCCCGCGGGTCGGGTAGTATACTATCCGTACCCGACCCGTTTTATACCCACTTCCCGTTACCTGCGAATAATAAATATCTACGGGTAGTAATTACCGCCGTAGGTTTTACCCGCGGATACTCGTGTCCGCGAATTTTTTTATCATCCCTAATAAAGACAGAAAAGATGTAGTTAGAGAAAAAATAACAAAAAAAAATCATAAAGATTCAAATGTAAACAATAATCTAGATTTCAAACTATGTTAAATCAATTTAAGGAAAAAGGTACTTTTTTTTCTTAAACAAACAAGATACAATTAAATAAAAAAATATATAAAAATTAAAAAAATTAAAAAAATCTAAATATAAAAACTAAATTACTAATTAAACTTAAACAAAATAAAAAAATGTGGTTTTTCTGATAAGTAAAAAAAAGTTAAGAAGAATTAAACAATATGATAAAAAAGTTAGAAATTTAAAGTTGCAAGAATAAAAGCAACGGCTTTATTTTAACTGAAAAAATCAAATAGCTAAACAATGATTTAGAATGAAACAAATTTATAATAGATAATCAATTAAAATTTATAAGATAATTAAAAGTTAATTAATCATAAATTAAAGACTTAAATTTTATGTCAATGATAAATTTTAAACTTATAATTAAGTTCCTTTTAAATTTGTTTGTTTTATTGAGTTTTCAAAAATTTAAATTTTTTCAAAAAAATTTCTGTTAATAATGTGAGATGCTTGTTATCATCATTTGCTTAAATATTGCTACATTACACATTCCTATTATGAAACACATTTAACATGTAAAAAATTTAAAATGTATTATAATAATGTTAAAAGATTATATTTATATAATTTTAAAATTTGAGAACTAAAGTGGATATAACATGAGAGAGGAGTGAAATTCATTTCATGTGAAAGTGCACCCTTAGATAATTATAAAACTACAAAATATAAAATTGTTTAAATTATAAAAAGTGTAAAATATAAAATTATAAGATTATAAGATTGTAAAAATAAAAAATTATTAAATTTAAAAGTATAAAATCTATCAAATGAAAAAATTATAATTTTATAGTTATAATTTTGTAATTTTATTTTGAGAATCTAAAAAATAAAATATCAGAGTTGATATGTATTTTAAAATAATGAGACAAATTATTATAAACTTTAAAAATAATTTTATTAAATAAATATAATTCTTTAAACTCATCACATTATCTTAAACATTCATTTGTTATTTAAAACATTATTCTCTTGATCTTTCTACCATCTCTGTAAGAGTTTTAACTCCTCGATCACCTATTTAATGATTAGAAGGTACCTAGGAGATCAAGATGGAGTAATCTCCACTTCTATTCGATCAGTTATTTGTTTAGAGCAAGTAAGTTTCTAGTTCTTTTTCATTTTATTTTTGGTTTATGATCATGTAGAGAAATTTGTTTTTGCATGTACCAAAAGTGCTTATTCCTTGATTCTTGGTCAATTTGAGGTTTTAAGGTTTGATTTCGATCACCAATTGGTGATTTGTAGGTTTTTTTAGAGTTCTTTGTAGTGGAGGCAATAATTGGGAGTTCTCAGAGCTGTAGGAGTTATTCCTAAGGTAAGGGAAGCTAGACCTTGTTTTGGATTATGTTTGTTGTTTGAATTTAGTATCTTTAGGTATGATAAGATAAATTAAATAAAATTGCGATAATCGTTTTAGTACTATTTGGGTTTAAATGATGATCAATGACGATTTGAGGTTTGGATGTTTGGCATGGTGTGAATTCTATGTTGATAATGTTAATGTTAGTGTGTAATGAAGTTGGATTGACGTTAGAAATTGAATTCAAAGTGGTTGGAGTGAAGAGTAACCAAATCATTTAGTTTTAAGGTCAAAAAGAGAGGTTTTGATGGGTGGGTTTGAGAAATAGGGATTGAGGTGAGAAAACAATTGTCATAGGATTGTTATGCAGTAATTTGAGACTTGCCAGATGTGTAGTTGGATTTAAATATGTTATGGAATAAAGAGGTATTTCATTATTGAAGTTTTGGGGTATTTTTAGTGTAAAAATGAGGTTTTGAGTAGTGAAAATTTGATGTAAGGAGCGGGAACTATTTTGGAAAATTAGGAGTATATTATTGGATCTATTATGACTTTTCTAGACATTTAAAGGAGTAAAATCCGGTGTGAAACTGTTAGTTCCAAAATAAGGTGAATTCTTCGGTATTTTTAGTTTAATTTTGAGGTTTAACTAGTAAAAACTTGAAATAGAAGAGTTGTGAGTAATTTGAGGTGTTGGGGGTGTATTATCTAGTATATTAAGACTTGTCCATATTGTTAGATTACTGATAATGATGATGGAAATGGTAGAATTGAGTTTGGGTAGTTTAGATAAGTAAGTTTGGGTTTCATGTAGCAAATTAGAGTTACATATGTTATTTCAGATACTTTAGGGTGTTTAGAGGGTTTTAGGAAACATTCAAAGTTGTGGGGTAAGTGTGAGAAGTAATCTAAAAAGGGTATAATTTTGCTGATAGCGCATGAATGCCCCATTCTAGTGGTTGGGGCGCTGAGTGCCAGACTCTTAGCATTGAGCGCCAGAAAACAGAAGCTAGGGCGTTGAGCGCCAACTTATGGGTGCTTGAGGGCCAGCTTCTGGGCGCCTAAGCGCCACCCTGTATGCTTCTATAATTATGTTTTAAGTGATTTATGATAACTTGTTGGGTTGTTCATGTTTCTTGGAAGTATGATTAATGATTTTATATGTTGCTATGCAATGTAAAAGTGAATGGATATGTATATGGTTTCAAACTATTTCAAGGTTGGGAAAGTTGGTTCCAAGGTGGAACTTCTTGGTGTGGTTTCAAGTTTTGTTAGAATGAATGTAGGGAGCTCAGTCTTGAGGGTTATCATGACACTCTAATGGTCTTTCATTCTCAAGTAAAGAAGATTGATACATGTGTTGAAAGTAACAAGAGGTCTTAGTCTAGGTGCTTCCAGTATAGCCTACGACGTGGTACAGACTAACCTTGTGAGGGTGGTAGGGTGAAATCCATTTGGCAATGGTTTTGTAAAGTAGTAAAAGCCTCCACAAGTGCACAACTTGTCATAGCTCGACATTCATTCTAAGCCCAAAAATCTAGTCTAGGTCATTACATGTTAAGATGCTTGGTTTGATTTATATTACACTTAATTCGTGTATGAAATGTTTTTTAAGTTTATGATGGATTATTTTTGCATCTAGCTTACCCTTTTGTTTGTGATTTTGTTTGTGTGTTTCTTTGATTCTCTTCTTGGCTATAATCATCCGGTGTGTGTGAGTAGAGGGTGATGAGATTACTCTAAAACAAACGTTAGATAAAGAAATTGCTAATATAAGTAGCTTTAGTTAATTACCTTGTACATAGTTTTGATTAGTTAACTTATATATATATATAAAGTTTCTTTATAATTATTTTGAATCATTGTAATAACTTTATAATTCTTGTCTTTGTTGACTGTTGTTGTTTTTATTAAAAATTGTAATTACTATTATATAGTTTTATATTATGTTTTGGATGTTACACTCATAATTGTATGTTTTTCGAACTTTATAATTTAAAAAATTTATAATTTTATATTTTTGAAGTTTTATAATTTTTTAATCTTATAATTTTGGAATTTTATAATTTTTAAAATTTATAATTTTAATTAATTTTATAAATGATTTCTGTAAATGCAATAAACTTTATAAAAGGATCTCGTCACTACAGTCTTTTACAATGAAATATTATTTACCACAGACATTATGTAACTAACAGAAAAAATGTAATACAAAGACTCAATTGAAAATTGAAAAGCTTAAATTTTTAAAAACTTAATATAGTATAAAAATTTAGTATAATCTCAGTTAAAAATTACGAAATTAATGAGGGTATTGATACTTAATTAAGGATAGATTAAATTTATGAAAATTTACTATATTCCTCTACAAAGAAGCAGAACCTCCATGTGCTGCTCCTATACAAAATCTAAAATCCCCAAAAATACGCTATGGCTAATTTGGCATTTCTTCTCAGATATTTAGGATTTTGTATTTATTTATAGCACTCAGACAAGAATCTATGATCAGCCGCAAAAAATGGTTTCAGAACCAAATCCAGAAAAAAAAACCGCGGAAATCATGGTAGCACACAGCAATAAAAGTGCCAAAGGTAATAATCAATCTGACTCCGTTCTACTTTCACAATCTGATTCGATTTAGAAGCTGTAGATTTTATCAGACGAAAGGAAATTTTGAAGGAGAATGATGAATTCGTTGTTGAATGCCAAGGCATGCGTGGGTGTGCGGTCACCGGTTATAGCGAACTCCGAGGAAAGGAGTGCGAAGAGGATGATGCAAAACGTGAATTGTAGGAACAGTAGGAATTGGAGGAATGTGGCTGTGTCGTGCGGTTCGGAGAAGAACGGGAACGATGGAATTGGCGCGAGTGAAGGGTTGAATTCGGGGTCGTTTTTGTCTCCGAGTCACAATTACGCGATCTTGAAGCACCGGATGGAGATAGCGGCAAAGTCTGAGGTTAGTGTTTTTGTTTGAAAAGAAAGTGGATTTTTCGTGTTTTACCATTGATGTGGTTGGTTCCTCGGTGTTGGAAAGAGGCTTCTTATTGAATTTAAAACGATGGTAGTATTATGAAGAGGCTGCAAGGCTTCGTGACTCGCTCAAATGCTTCGAGGACGAAGTTCCTGTTCTGCGTCTGCGGAGGCTGTTGAAAGAAGCTGTTGCTGATGAGAGATTTCAGGTCAATGATAGTTTTTAAACTAACATTTTTGCAAGTTGATTACATGTTTTTGTTTATGTCATGTTCCATTTTTTAAGTGTGTCGCGCAATGAAGGTCTGAGTTTGGCTTCTCATTTTTCTTCTCTATTTCTGCACATGCAGGATGCAGCTATATATCGTGATCAGCTCAAAGAAATTGCTCCACATTCTCTCTTAAAATGTTCAAGTGATTCTACAACCTTGGTATGAATGCTACTTACTTTTACAAACAATTACTTTGTCGTCACCTATAGATAGTTCTTTCTTGGTATAATCTCTTGAGTGATTGCTTTTAATTTAACTGCATCAGTTGAGTGATTAGTTCAACGCCAAGTAGCTCTCTTGGAAATCAATGGAATACACAGTTTTCAAGTGACTTTGGAACATTTTTTTAAGATTCAGTTCCTTGAAATAATCTCTAATCCTATCACAGAAGAGCTGAAAATATATATTTTTCTGTAAAATCCTAAAGGAAGGAAATGATGAATTCATTTTTCATGTGGGTATCACAATTGCAGAGTAAAAGATGAACTTTCACAGCTTGTTTTGAACTTGTTCAGGGAATTCGGGTACAAGTTAAGAGTGTATATTTAGAGGGCAGAAGTCAACCAACAGAAGAGGTATATTTCTTTGAATATAAAATAAGAATTACCAATAACACAAATCGCCCTGTTCAACTTCTGAGAAGGCACTGGATTATAACTGATGCTAATGGAAAAACTGAAAATTTCTGGTGAGTTAATTATTCTTGTGTTCCTTATGCTTTTTAATGGTATTTTTCATTTTCTTTTTACTCATGTGAATTCAAGTTTAATGTATTTTTTGCTCTTCACTTTCCACGTACAGGGGAATTGGGGTTGGTGGTGAACAGCCAGCTATATTTCCTAGAAGTAGTTTTGAATTCTCTTCTACATGCCCTTTAAACGCACAAAATGGTAGAATGGTATGAAATTTTCGTTTCTTTCTTATTTTTGTTCTATGAAATAGTCTCACCCAGTGAGAAAAATACTCTTTTTTTTTTTTAATTTAAGAAAGTTAGATTATTAAAGGTCCTTTGGATTTCTTAATTGAAGGCAGTACCCTTGGCATATTGTTCATTGTGTTTGATAATGGTACGAGTATCAAATAAATGGATTTTATGCTCAGATGACATTGTTAAATGCTGAATCCTATATAGCAGAAACTACTAAATGATCTGTTTACAAAAGTATATTATAATGGTTTCTATATTTTTATTACTATCATAATGGTTTCCTTATTTAAGTACAATGTTTTTAAAATAAAGGAGAAATTATGTAGAATTTAAAAGAAATCACTGTGTTTTGAGGGTAAAATTGCATATTATCTTTATAGAAAAACATTTATGGTCTGTACACACTTTGGGTAAAAGGTGGTTAATATTATGTTACTTTCGTAACAATTGAATTTGGTCTTAAATGAACGTGGGATTTAGTTCTTTTTTCTGTAAGAATTCTTATATATTTTGGGCCAAATTTATCAATAAAAAAGTGTAAGAATGTTGACTTACGTTTGATGAAAAGTGCAATAGTTAAAAACATATTTTCTATTATGTATTATGTCTTTCATCATTTGACACTTGTCATTGTTCTAAATACATTAGTTGCCAGATTGATTCATGATTGATTTCAACTTGCAAGTATTTGTTATTCTTATGTTTTTCCCATTGAGCAGAAAACCAGATATTTAAATCTCTTCTCCTATAATGCAGGAGGGTGACTTTGAGCTGATACATGTTGATCGAGTAGGTCCAAGAGCATTTAACGTGGCTGTTGCCCCATTTTCTCTCTCTCTACTTGGAGATGATGATGAGGATGTCGAAACTATCTGAGGTAGAATTGCAGCATCACCTTCTCATGTTGCATCAAATAAGCATTCAGAACATGTTTTCACAGCCATGTTAAGAAATTAAAGCTCACTATTTGCATTTGCGGCTTGCAGAATCAGACATTGTCACTGTTTTGCTCTACAAATTTTATTTTATTTTATTTGGGACTGAACCGTATAAATGTGTTTTTTGTTCATACAAAACTCCATTATTACTAAGGAAAAAGTTCAATTAACAGTATTTTTTTAACAACTTTTTAACAACACATACGTGACAGTTTGTGATTGGTCCGTTTTAAATATTTTTTTATACGTAAACTGAAATAGATCAATAAAATGATGACATGTGTTCTATTGTCAAAAGGTTATTAAAAAAAGTTGTCCAAAACATTAGTTAGTTAGAGTTTGTTAGGAGTTGACAGTAGTTAGTTACTTTCTATTGTTGGTTAGTTTTTTCTTCTTGCTGTATTTTAGTTTTATTGTAGAGCTCTCAATGGAAAAGGAAGAGGCAATGGTAGTATTATACAGAAAGTGCAAAGGCAACGACAATACCAGTAGAAAATGAAGAGGCCGTGACAGTATCACAAAAACATATGACAGAAGACAACCCTAGTTTTATCTTTTTTTTTCTCTTATTTTCTCTAGATCAAATATTTATCAGCATATATATATATATATATATATATATATATATATATAAAAGAAAGGAATTGGGTCAAACAACCTAATCCAACCATGATAACATTAATCTAATTTGTCCACTTATAGAACCACTTCTTTTTAATGTGGTTGATATTAGTAACTACATCTTTGCATGCTTATATGTATTATGTTACATTTTTTAAATTGATGAGTCTTATGATTCATGATACAAAATGATTCACGATATGATATATAAGTTTTCTCACATAATTGGTATCATGATTCAACTACCATCCTTCAAACTCTTTTTTTCATAATTCTAACAAAAATCCAACCTTAGTTTTGGTTTCTCACTATTTTAAACGAAAATCCAAACTTAGTTTTAATGGTGTATCAAAATTATATCTAGAACACACATTTGATTATTTTTCCTTTTTTAAATATTTTTATTTATTTATTTTATCATGTAGAATATTATTTTAATTAATTTTATATAATTGTTTTTTTTTATTTTTTAATTCATTCTCATTAATGTAATTTTACTACTGTAATTTATGTGAAGATTTTCTATTTACTATAATATAATAATTTAATTTCATTTTATGAAGTTCAAAAGGATTAAAGATTTATGTAATTTTGAAATATTATTAGTTTATTTCTTTTTTTACATGTTATTTCATTTAACTAAAGATCTATGTGATTTTGAAATATTATTAGTTTATTTCTTTTTTTTTACATGTTATTTCATTTAACTAGTGTATAACACTTATTAATATAAAAAATATGTTATTTTAATTTAGAAAAAGGGTATAAAGAGATATTTGAAATGTTTTTAAACATATTTCTTTTTATAATTTTTAATTATAAAAAAGAATTCATTAATGTTTTCAAAATTAATGGATTTTTTGGTTGTTGTAGATTTTTATTTATGTGCAATGGCATAATATTCTTTCTAAATATTTCACATTAAATATATTATTTTAATATTGAATATTTATACCATTCTTAATGATTTTTTATAAAAATTAATTAACATTGAAATAGTAAAAAAAGGTATGGGTACAAATTTTGACACATAATCATTAAGTCCTGCCACATCATCACCCATTAATTCTGTTTCCTTATATTTAATGGAAGGGACTAATCTGACCCAAAATTTTAAAAATTAGAAACAATTTAAAACATTTTTATAACAAGGGACTAAATTGAGATTTGTCAACTAAAATGAGGACAAAATTAGCTATTAAACAAAAAAAAATTACTTAACATGATTCTTATCATGTCCATTAATGCTCTATTATATCTTTTTGATATATCATCATGGTCAATCTAATATTGTGTATTATGAAAAAAAAAATTATATTTCTAAAGAATTTTAGCAAATGAACTTGTGATTTTCTTTTAAAATATATTATTCATAAAACTTACTTGAATAACATTAGTTACTCTTTATTCATAATATTCTATTATTTTTTTATTGTGAATATTCTTTTGGAACTAATATATTTCAACCTTTTCCATTCCTCTCTTCTATGAAATCTATTGGTATCTTTTTTTTAGAAGGTTCAATATAGAGAAATTATATAAATTGTCATTTTTTCATTTGATGTTTAAATTTTTTTTTACATAAAACTTAGATTTACTTAAATTATTTTCAACAATCTCTCCTTTAAAAGTGAATTCGTTTCGTAAGAGAGTATATATACTTTCAAATATATAATGATCTTTTACTTAAACTATTATTGTTATGGATTTAGTGTTGTGTTGTTGTTATCATATCGGTATAAACCGATCACCAAAATGAATTAAGTTGATACTATTAATAGATTTTTTTAAGTATTCATTAGACCAACTCCATATAAAAAATTGACATTATTTTTAATAAAAAAGATCGATATATATGAAATTTCCCCCTGTATAATGTTTAACTTTATTAATTTTATTGAATGTAAAACTTAAACCCATATTACACGTTGTCCAACCATTTGCACCAAAATAGCTTCTTTGCCCTTACACAAGTACTCGTCTCTTGTAATGTCCCCATCCATCTATCTTTGTCCGAATTAGTTATAATCTCTTGAAAGTAAAAGTGGAAAAGCCAAATCTTCAAACCATGTGAGGTTTAATTAGCATTCTGTGTCTGTAACAAGAGTATATACACTTGTCAACTTGAGCTACGTGGTAATGGATTGGAACCTTCTACCCTTTCATCAAGTATTGTCAAATGTCCTTATTCATTATTATCTTTGCCTAGAAGTCTTTCAAAATTCACAAACCTATTCATTTTACCATTAATAATATCTTTAATTAAGTGTTTAAGTTAGTCTTTAATTTAAAATTAGAAACTAATTTATTATCAATAATAATAAATAACAAAATTCTAAGTAAGGAGTGTTAGAAATTAATTTAGATTCTAATTCATAAACTAATTATAATTTTTTATTTATAATTAAAATTACTTATATATCCATAAGTTTTAATTTATAAAATAATATTTAGTTTAATTAATATAGTGATAAATTATTTTAATATCATATATTAAGACTCTTTTGATAGTGTGTTTCACAGTTTTACACACAAACAGACAAGTGTTTAAATTCTCTGGAGAAAAACGACTATGTTTTTCTATTATCAATTATTTGCGTGACAGGGAAGGCTTTTGTGTGTACTTAATCTTTTAGTTAGTTACCTCTTCCTTATGCTTTTGGTAATATCGTACTATCAAAGCTTGTTATTCCTTAAGTGCCAAGTAATAAAACATTGCTTGCTTATGCTCAAAACTTCTTGTCGATTATGTTTTCTTCTCTCTAATTTTCTTTCTTTTGCTGATCAAATAATAAAAAATATATCTCTCCGTATGGATTGAAAATAAATAAATAAATAAATATATATATATATATATATATATATATATATATATATATATATATATATAACTTCTATAATATTTATGGCTTGGGTTTATCTGTAGAGTTTGTAAGCAAAAATAATTTTACATTAAAAAAAATATTTATAATTTTTTAAAACTATTATCTTATCAGATAAATTAATTAAGAGTATTATTATCATCATCGATTTCACGGATGGCAAAAAAATCCGCAGATACGAGTATTTGTGGGTGAAATCCGCGATGGGTAATTATTACTTGCGGATATTTATTATCCGCGGGTAACGGGTAGCGGGTATTTTAATACTCGCTTCTAAACGCGTCGGGTACGAGTAGTATACTATCCGACCCGCGGGTAACCAATAGCGGGTATTTTAATATCCACTTCTAAATGGGTCAGGTACGGGTAGTATACTACCCGACCCACGGGTAACACATAACGGGTATTTTAATACCCGCTTCTAAACGGGTCGAGTACGGGTAGTATACTACCGACCCGCGAGTATCCGTTACCCGTAAAAATAATAAAAAATAATAATTTTTATATACTTTCAATTAAATTTAATTAAAAATAAAATAAAATAATATTTTATTAGGTTAAATTTAATTAAAATTAAGTTTTAATTTATATTTAACTTAATTTATATTATATATATATATATATATTTTGTAATTTAATTTAAATTTTATTTTGAAATGTATAAATTTTTTTTTTTTTGCGGGTATCTGCGAGTATCCGCAAGTTTTAAAATACCAGATATTTTTTAAACAGGTACCCGACAAATAACGGATCGGATAGCGGGTAAGATTTTATCCAACGAATCGGATTGCAGATAGATATTATCCGTGTCTGACCCGATCCGTTGCCATTCCTATTCACAATTCTTCAACATATGTCAATATTATAAAAAGCATTTTATAAGGCATTGAGAAAGAAAATGAGGAAATGATTTACAAATGATTAATTGTATTTAGAAAACTAGAACGAATAATGAAGAAATCTCCAAGATATATTCACAAAGAAGATTGCACATTAATTAATAATGAGCTTTTAGTTTATGTGATTGCTGAGACGTCCCTACTCAAACCATTTTTTTTTTTTCATCTTTCCCATCAAATCCAAAGCATAAAATTCTTGAGTTTTTTTTTCTTTTTACATAGTTCATCATAAAAAAGAGTACATAAATATACCAAGTCCATTTCAATATGACATAATTTTTAATTTAAAACTTTAAAATAATAATTTGATATTTAATTTTATTATTTTTATATAATGTAAGATTTAAATTCAATTATTTCCAACAAAAATCACTTTTGGCAAAGGTATAAGCTTTTATTTTCACTAATCGCAATCTTGTTTTCCCTCTGCAATCAAAGCTTTCGCTTGTACATTTAGCTATTAACTTATCTGAAACGTGGTTAGTTAGTGGTGCCTGTTATTTTCTGTCACTTGATAATAACTTGTCCAAGTCGATGAGCAAAAAAGTCAATGTCAAAAGCCATAAATTGTGGGGAAAATTCATTGAAGTTATGTGCCCCGCGGGTGAGGTTAATATTTGCCCCTGTCAATATTGTCTCCATTTTATTGTTATGCATGTGTACCAATTGTGGCAGTGTGGGACCACTTTGAAATTGGAATTCATAAGGTAAAAATAATTGTTATTTGGATAATGATAATTTTTTTTTATAATACTTAAATATTATTTATGTGCTATTTTATTATTGGTTTATAAATTAATAATAATCATTACGTGGATTAATCACATAATGATCAAGTATATTGTTGTTATTTATTGTCACTTATGTTTCTTTGTCTAAACCAACATTTAATATGACTATTTTGATTTATAAAGAATAGTATTATTTTCACATTCAATAAATTTTTATATACATTTTATATTTATTATTTTATCTCTTAATTTTTTAAATATAAAATATTCCTAAAACTAAGTTGTGAAGTGATTCATCTAATGTTATAAAATATATTTTACTTTCTATATACTGTAGACAGAAAATATCCAAACTACTTTATATCTAAATTCAGTTAATAAGATATGAATTAGATATTTGTTCGGTGTTTAAAAATTTAACATTTATGTTCATTTAAGTCAGAACAATTTTCTTGTATCTCACTGTTGATCTATCATCAATTTTCCTTTTGTTGATTATATTGAAACTGTCACACCCCATTTAATACTCCATTTAAGTGGAATACATGTGTCACCGTCCGGTTCTCCCCTGGTGAGTGGGAGACAAACTCTGCCAAGCTTTTAATTCTCTTCCCTCGTGATCCGTGCAGTATCAGCATAGCAGAGAACCCCTGGGAGTGGAAGTCAGGTGTCACGTTGGAGTTGGCCGACCGTTCGGACTGGAGGCGGTATTTAAGGTAAGAATGAAGACCTGATGCCACTTTTGCATGCAACCTTCTTCTTCTTCCTCAAACTCCATCTTCTGAAAATCTCAAATTCTCCTCCTTCTCTCTAAAACCTCCCTACCTTCTCTCTAAAAATTCTAACCCATTCACTGTTCCGATCACCCTTCAGATCACACCTGAAGACTCCTGGTGGTCTCCCCTTTCACTTAAACCGTCCGGTTTTCAAGTTGGCATCTGATCTTGGGGAAACTTAGAAGAATAGTTCATACCAACTTATTTTCAAGACTTAGCTGGAATTAGAGGTAAGGGAAGCTTATAAAATTTAATTATGATTTTCTGTATGGTTTGAATATGTGCCTAATTTAATGCATGTTTGATATCTAAAGTATGTTGCTTGATTTCTTATGATTTGAAATATGGTATGTTGTTGTATGAGTTGTATGATAAGTATGAACTATGGATTCTGCATTGATACAAATTTGTGTGAAACTTAGAGAAAATATGCATTTGAGATCGAAGGTCATTAGGACCGTTCGGTCTTCCCTATTCCGTTCGGTTTGTTCGGACGGATCGGCCTAGTATGTTTATTAGACTTAGTTGGTCTCCTCTAATTTCATTATTGATAGTTACTTAAGAATGCTGGTCATAAACCAAGCGTTCGGCCTTACAAGTGTTCGGTCTTAGGCTAATACTTAAATGGTAACATTTGCAACCCTAATATTCTTCCTTTTGAAACCGTTCGGTCACTTAATTACTGAATGGTCTAGTGAACCTTTAATTATTGATGCATTCGGTTTACTTGACTAAAGTCCTTTACTCCCTTAAAGAGTTCATTCTTTCTCAATTCGTTCGGCCTGATAAGTGTTTGGTCTTAGACCAACCCTTTGTTTATGTTAATGCCTATTTTATGATATTCTTGCCAAACCGTTCGGATGACTATCCATTATCGTCAATCTCTGAGTCATGGTCTCATTCTCATTGCTAAAACTATCTTATCAACCATTTAGCATTCTTCTGTTATTCAATTATACCTTTGATATGACCGTCCGGTCACTTACTTGAATTCTTGAGACTCAGCTTCCCCTTTTGATTTAAAACGTTCGGTCACTAATGGTTATGATTCGGTATTGGATATCTGGTATTCTCTCAACGTCCTAACAGTTTGGAAGTAATAACGAACCTTGATTGAATTTGACTAAGTAAGAGAATTCCACTGGCGGAATNACTCATGANTTGGTATTGATTGGTAAAGTATGAATGTGGGAATGACTCAGGTGTTGTCCTTGATCCTGATATTCCGTGAGGACGCTTTCTCAAGTAGAGAGAGGTCCCTCATGCGTGGGAATGACAGGAGGTCCGCGGTTATTTGAGTAGATAACCGTTTGAGGGCTAACCTCGGGTGGCAGCTGATCAGAGAGACAATTACTACACCACACCGGGTGCTAGGGACGACCGAGCTACATGTTCATACCGTCCGGACAGTGTCTTAGAGGTCGGTCATGATTAAAGAAATGTGGTATGCATGTATAGGAATTGTATGTTGCATGATTGATTGGTTTGTATTGTACGTTTACTTGTATGATGAATTGATGAATTAAATTTACATAAGCTTACCCTTATCCTTTGTGTCTTTGCCTATGTTGTCGTTCGGTATCTGACCGTTCGGTTATTCTCTTCATTGCAATGATCATCCTTTTTGGGTGTGAGCAGAGGATAACTTAGAAGTTACCTTGGAAGCTGCTTTGGAGGACACGCTGGAAGACGCAGTGGAAGCCGTGCCTGAGAGTTATGCAGGACCGTCCGGTCCTTAGTATAGTTGTTCCTCTTGTTTTATATTTTCGTAGATGTTATGTATAGGGAACTTTTGATGATTGACCGTTCGGTCAATGAACTTAGTGTTAGACCGTTCGGTCTAACTTGTAAATATTATACTTTATTAAACTGCTGTACAGTTTTAAATTGAATGCTATACTCCTATCTCTTTCACCTCTCGGTTTATTCACTACTGTTCTCCTTTATTGTTCATGTTAACTCCTGAAAATGAATTATAGCTTTGGTTATATTTATTGGGATGTTACAGAAACATTGTTTGGTTTAATCTGAATCAAAATACCATCAATTCTTGTTCAATTTAATTTAAATCAATTCAATTTTAATTGAAGGCTGATTAGTTTATTTAAATTTGTGGATTACAAACAAATTCATATTTACATGTATTATTTGAATTTTTTAGGATGAGTATGTACATGTATATTAATATATCTACTACTCAATAAAAATGAAAATGTCACAAATTTCATACTCTAAGGACAAAAATAGGTATGATTTTTACTTCAAGAACCGTCTAGCTTCATTTCCATTCCCATTTTTGGCTATGCCATTGTTAACTTAATTTTGGTCAACTTGTTATGTGTTTGACCTCAAGAAAAACATCATTTTATTATTTTCATCAAGTCATTATTAAGTCAGTTTTAACTAAGAAATCATTGATTTATCTTTATAAAAAAAAATTAATAACTAAGAAATCATTGATTTATCTTTATAAAAAAAAATTAATTCACCCTTGATTAAAACATTTTTAACTATACATGAGTGAAGTTGATCTTATTTGAACTCAATTAATTTATTGTTGACTTAACCTTGATCTATGCATCATTAGTTTCAGCTTAATTAGGATTTTGTCATTTCAATATCAATTGTTTATTTTCTTTCCCTTAATCTCACTTAAGAAATATTCACTTCAACCTCACTCAAAGAATCTAACTTTGTCTTGTGTAGGTCATCTTAAATTAGAATTAACCTAAACATCTTTTGATAATTATAAAGTGTCTGATAGGAAAGAAAAACTAATATTGTATTATGATAAAAGTAACTTATAGAGAATGACAAACCTAGTCTATATAGAAACTATAGAAAATCCATGCAAGGTCAAACAAACGTACAACGAACACAACAACATAATGGAAACAATAATAATACTTTGACACATTTTTGAATTTTAACATTCATTTGACACGGTGTGAGACCCATTTTTGCTGAATTTTCAGACCATCATAGTTCATAATTTTAAAATTTAATGACAATTAGCGTGTCAGATGAGTATTTTTGCCACTTTGGCATGTCAAGGTACTGCTACTCTAATACAAAGCATTAATATGGTTATCATGCACTAGTGAACTTAAGGTGGGTGATGTAAAGTAACTAGCTTAAGTTTAGTACAATAGCAGATGTAAGGAGCTCCTTAAATAGGCTTAGTAAAAATGTCAGCTACTTGAAACATGAGAGGAATTTGCTTGACAAGGAATTGATATTTTTGTACTTGATCATGAACATAATGTATTCAAAATGTTCGTGAATGAAGGACAAGATTTGAGTAAGAAGCATTGCACTTTGGTTGTCTAAATAAACCATAGTTGTGTGATGAGAAAGTCATAATTCATGCAAAAGAGAAAGAACCCCTTTGATATCTGTGACAACAAACGCAAGGCTTCGATATTCTGCCTTAGTGGAGCTCCACGACAACACCTTTTGCTTTTTAGATGACCATGAAATAAGGTTTGAGCCTAGATAATGCAATAGCAAGAAGTTGACTTCCAATCATCAACATCTAATCCCTAATCAACATCAAATAAGCCTTTGATGGTAAGATGAGAGCATAGATTAATGAGAAGACCATGAGTATTGGTTCCAACTACTTATCACATAAACCTTTTAACTACTTTCTAATGGTGTTGTTGCGTGAACTGGCGTACTTTGTTCACGACAAAAGGTTTTGGTCTTGTAAAGGTTTGGTACTAGAGAGCTCCCACTACTTGGCGATAGAGAGAATAATCATCGAAGGAAAACATTTCATCAGCAAAAAGTTTGAGCGATGTTATCATTAAAGAAGGTTAAGGATTGACGTTAAGCATTTTGACTTTGGTAAGAAGATCATGAATTTAATGAGTTTGAATTAGATGAAAAGAGCCAATGGTTGTCCAATTAACTTCAATCCCAAGGAAATAATGAAGTCTACCAAGATCTTTATGAGTAAAGGTTTTATTCAATGTTGAATTAAGACGATTGATATCAAACTTTGATTTTACTGTAATAAGTATATCATCGACATATATGAGTATATAAATGACAGAGTTCACCGTAGTTTTAATGAAAAGATAAGGATCACTTATTGTGGGAGTGAAACCAAGACAAGCCAAAGTTGTGCTGATTTTTTTATACTAGTCACGAGGTGCCTGTTTGAGTCCGTAGATGACTTTGTTAAGTTGACACATCTGAGTGAAATTAGATAAGAAATCAAGTGGTTGTTCCATGAAAATAGTTTCATGAAGGTCTCCATGTAAGAACATGTTATTGATGTTAAGTTGATGAATGCAGTAACGTGAAGACATGACAAGGGGATAGGATGATGTAGATCATGGTGGGTTTGATGACAGGGATGAAATTGGTGGAGTATTCAAGACCTTCGATCTGTGTACAATCGCATGCATCCAAAGATTTTGAGTTGTATGGATGAAGTAGAGGAAAATACGTGCACCCAAAGATTTTGAAAACATAATCTATTGGTTTGTTAAACAAAACTTGATTAGGTGTTTGATTATTTAAAATAGGTAGGCAAGTTATTAATAATGAAAGTTTTTGCAAGAAAGGAATGTCCCTAGTAGTTTAAAGGGAGCGAAGAATGGACGTTATAAATGCACCGTATTCATTTGGAAGGTCGGATAAAATGGCTTCAATGTGTTCTTCATTTATGACATGAGATCCAATGATAAGAAGGGAGTCTACAGTGTGTTTGATGTCCAAAGCCACATTGTAATGGACTTATTTTTCTTGTTGGTCTTGAGTTGTGTTTCTTTATTTTGGCTCTAGAATGGCTTGCAAAATAAATTATGAGTTTGGTCTATATTTCAGCAATGAGAGCCAACCATCTTGGTGAGCATCATGTTGGTCATAGATGTAAAGAGCCAAACAACTATTAATTGATCTTAGTGTTGATATTGAGAATACAATGGATTTAAAGGTGGATGAAAGATATCAAGATGGAACAACATATGCATCATGAAAGTGAAAAAGATCAAGATTGTAGAGGGTGGCAAGCACTTGGTGTTGCCAAACAAGGAAATTCTCTTCATCTTATTTGGTAGTGATAAGTATGGGAAAAGCGCGAGGAGTGAAGGATGCAGTGGAGGAAGAAAAGTTTTGTGTGGTAGAGTTGGGCTGAGAACTTGTAGAGGTCATGCTGTCTAAGCTCATGATACCATGACAAAGAAGTGGACTTTAAGCCTAACTCAATCATACAAAACTAGCTTGTAAGATGAGGTTTGCACCTACTTATATATTTTAAATTGGTCTTACCTCTAGATGATGTAGGACTTCCAACAAACTCTCTCACGCTGAGGTATATACAGTTTAAGTGTGAGACTAAACGTTAAATGGATGGTTCGATAATGAAATGATAACGAGTGAAAAATATGTCCAACAAAAAACAAATCTCACTATGATAGACTATAATAATGACTATAATACCATGACAAGAAAAAGAAATTAATGTTGTATTATGATAAAAGTGACTTATATAGACAAACAAACATAACCTATATATAAGTTATAGAAAAGCCATGCAAGATCAAGCTACAACAAAAGTAACAACACTACATAAAGCATTAATATGGTTATAAGAGAGAGATAATTGTCTATATTTCTCTCAATCTTAAAGTCATTACTTTAACTACATATCCCATCGTTTGAATATTCACATTATCGCAACATTCACATTATCGTTCAAGTAATAATGATCTATGCTTGTAACCTTTATAAATCACTTAATCATTACTTCAACAACGAAATACCACTTAAATGAAATCAAGCTCAAAAATAGTCATTGCCAAAAAAAGCTAAGATGAAAACAATGAAAACCATGCTTACATACTTCCCAATTCCTAAAATACCTCTTTTCCATTGCTTTCAAACTCCAAATTATTCTTTTATAACATAAACACCTCACCTTATACCAATTCATTCTAAAAATTATGCATACACATCTTTCAATACACTTTTAAATATGATAATCTAGATCCATTTATTGTATACATTAAATAGACATACATATTAACTCCTTGACACTCTATAATATACCAAAATATAGGCAATTCATCAATTATCTATCATACATCAATAATATCTTTTCATAACCAATTACCAAAAAAAAAAAAAAAAAAATCCTCTCTTAATAATAATAATAATATAATCTATTACTAAATTTCTATTATAATCACTTCACTAAACTCCTCCTCTTACTTCCTACTTAGCTTTAAAATATGATAAAAGCCAAAATCTTCTCAAGATTTAATGAGAATTTAAATAAAAGAATTTCACTAAGATGAAATTTTAAATAAAACAAAACATAAACATCTAATTTTTATTTATAATTTTTAAAAATATTTACATATTAAAAATTTATATCAAAATAGCTATAATCTTATTTAATATATATTTAATTGGATTTGAACTGTATTAAAATTTCATATTCAAAATTTTAAGTAGACTAAAGGTCAATTATTGTGATCATATAACAAATAAGATAGTACATTTTATTTTAATTTTGGTTTAAACTCTTTTTTGGTCCCTAAGTTAAGCTCTGATATTTAGTTTAGTCGTCGCTTTTAAAAATGTCAACCTTTAGTCCTTATCATATGAAAAATGTATCAAATCAGTCCTCATGACAACACTTAATGAACAATAAATCACAAGTTTTCATACCTAGATATCCAATATTTTATGATTTGTTAACATAAGGTGTTATGAACAACAAATCACTTAATGAAAAACTTGTGATTTGTTAAGGAATTGAAAAACTTGTGATTTGTTAACGAATAAGACTGATTTGATACATTTTTCATATCATAAGGACTAAAGGTCGACATTTTTAAAACCGGGACTAAACCGAACATCAGAACTTAACTTAGGGACTAAAAAAAGATTTAAACCTTTAACTTTTAGGGAATTAGTGAAAAAAAAAGGAAAATTATCTCACTTTTTTTATTTATTAATATAAAATTATCTAAATTAAACCTGACTAAAATATGTTTAGTTTGACTTAAATAAACTATATTTAATCTAACTTATATTTAGAAATTTTACTTTTTTTTAACCAAACTTAACATGAACCGGTGATAAATCATATTATTTATGAATTTCAATCTATTTTAACATTTCTATATTTATATTTATAGTAATCATCAATATTATTATTTTCACGTTATTACAACCATTACATAATTAATAATTACTGTTATTATATTATTTTATTATTATTATAACTATATTTTTCTGTTATTATTTATTATCTTATTATTATATTATTATTTTATTATTATTATTATTATATTATTATTATTATATATTAATATTATTATTATTATTACAATAATTCTTATTAACATCACCATTTACAACTACAACTACAAATATGATTTTCGTAATCATTATCATATTATAATTATTTTCAATAGCATTTATTTATTATGTATATTTTATATATATATAATTTTGTGCTAACAAAACACAAAATAAAAGACTCATTAATATATATTTTTATTCTTTGGTCATATCTTTTATCATCTATCTTGGTTAAATTCTAATTACCAAAAATGACCCTTTAAAGTTATTTTGTTATCCTATACATGTTCTTTATTATTTTTGTCTCGTTAAGAATGAAAGATGAATGATTGATTTTTTTCAAATGATAATTAATGGTTGAAACTAATTTATGTACCTTTTTCCTCTGCTTGGATGCATCTTACCATAACTTTTTGTAGTATTTTATGACAATAAGTTGAAGAGGAGTGTGCAAAAGTAAAGTGCAAAAGCACTGTTACGTTGTTAATTAATTAATAATGAGAAATCATCATTCTATCAAATATATGAAATAACAACTATTAAAAAAAATACCTTTTTAGAAACGTGGATCTCTTCAATCATCATTATTGCTCTTACCAAACCCGAAAATCCAAAGGAAGATTTCACAAAATCTTATGTAAATAAACTGGGATGAGAAAACAATATGCTATCAGGAGTATTAGTGGATAAAATTTATGATGAATAATTATTATTTGTAAATATTTATTATCTATATAGATAATCAGTAGTGATATTTTAATATATGTTTCTAAACATCGGTCTATAAATATTTGTTATTCGAAAAATTAAAAAAGAATAGTTTATATTTTTAATTAAATTTCTAAAAATAAAATAAAATTATATTTTATTAGATTAAATTTAATTAAAATTAAATTTTAATTTATATTTAATTAAATTTTATATTACATTTTATTTATATATATATATATATATTATAATTTTATTTAAATTTTATTTTAAAAATATATAAAATATTTTTTTTTACGAGTTTTAAAATATTCGTAGATATTTTTTACCAAAAATATTGATACGGACACAAATTTATCTGATAAGTCGGAATACGGATAAGAATTATTATTGGCTAACCTGATCTGATCTGACCCGATCCGTTATCTGTAGATAAACATTCTTACTTTCCTCCTTTCTTTTCGGTATTTAACTTGCAAAAGCAATTGATAAGATGTTTACAAAATGAGTTTAAGATTCAGTGAACAATATTTCATGCTGGATAGTTCCATTCGATCTAAAAAATGTTCTCACAAGCTCTCTACCCTCACTTTTTTATTTTCTATATGGATTTCAGTAAATTTAATTACTAATATTATTAAAATTTATTGCAAAATTAAGTATCTCTTACATGTGAAAATTCTTAGTTAAAATATTCAAAAGAATTTATATACAGTGTCGTCTATGCTTTCGTCATTAATTTGATTATTTTATGATAATCATTATTTATGTTCATCACTTTTTTATGTTTCCATGACTAACATTTAGGCTCTGTTCCTTTGTAATGATTTGAGGGAGATGATTTGGGGGAGATGATTTAAATGGATTTGAGTAGATTTGAGGGTAATTTTTTTTGTTGTTTTTTTGAGTGGATTTGTGGGTAATTAAGAGTGGATTTGGAAGTAAAGTTTATGAAAATTAGTGTAGGATTTTATTGATGTGACAAATTTTAAAAATTTGTTTAATTGATAGAAATTGAAGATTACCAAAATACCCCTAGTTATTAAAGTAATATAAAATGATAATTGTTAAAATATTATATTTAATTGTAAAAATGTTTATAAAGAATAAAAAATTAAAAAAATATATTAAAATTAATTTTTAAAAGGTAAAAAAAAATTAATAAATTAAAATAATGATTTTCAATAATTAAAATAATTATTTTTATAAGACAGTGTATTAAAGTTAAATTTTAATTTTGAACATTGTATTTTTTACATCATATTTTAATTCTTATAATAATTAAAATACTAATAATGTAATAATATTACTACTCTATTTACCGTAAGTGCATTACATAATTTGCTGTCAAATTAATAACAATGCAGGTCCATGTGTTGATGAGGAATGAGTTACACGCCTCTACAACATGCAATTGAAATTTTCCATTTGAATCTCAAAAGTCTATCTTCAATCTCACAGCTTTCAGCAATGCAGTGACGAAAGTGAAGGAGAGTGAAGTGAAGGAGATGGATTTGGGGCAGAAGAGGAGAAAGTGTGGTTTTGGGAGCAAGAGGTTGAAGAAGGGTAAATCAGAGATTACACCCTAAATCCCTGCAAATCTCTTCATTCTTGCGGGTGATGAAAAAGTGATACATCCCGCAAATCACAGCAAATCGTTCCTTGCAATTCCTCTGAAGCGAACATAACAATTATCGCATTTCTTCGCTCACAAATACACGTGAACAGTGAAATCAACCGAAACGAACACAACATTAGTCATGTTAAACATGTGCATCATGCATCCCTTATTCACTACTGAATCTCTTTTGTTTAATTAACCCCAATGAAGAAGAATAAATCAAATTAATTTCATTGTATCCAAATTTAATTTTTAAATTCAAGTATCCAATCATTAGAGTTGAATAATATGTTCATAAAAATTAAGAGTGATAATTAAAATTGTTTAGTTATTATTGTTAAGAGACGAATTAAACTAACACCCAATATTTGTTAAAAATGGTTTAAAAACATAAAAGGTTTTTAGATGAATACTCAATCTTCTCTCCCATAAACCACAATAATTTCATACATTCTTATTCATATCTCCCCATAAGTAGAGAACAACTAACAAAATTCTAGTATGAATATTAATCTCCATATTAATTTTTCTAGCATTTAAAGTGCATGAGACGACAGCTACACTAAATTACATAAATTTATTGAATTAAAAAGGTTCAAAAATATTTTTGAAATATGAAATCTTCCTTAAAAACCCTGTTAATACGTCTAAAAATTAACCAAAGACTATAAAAATAATTTCAATTTAAATATTATTATGTATTACCAACGAATTATTTTTAAATAGAAAAATTTAATCACAAAAGTTTAATTAATTTTTATTAATTTATATTCATAAATACTATTATTTATCATTATTAATTGTAAATAAAAAGGTATAGAAAATAACAAATATTATCATGCTTGTTAAGCAAAGGTATAGTTGATAACAACGCAATTTTGGAAGTCACTATAGATCGTCTTCAAATTTAAAACTTTTTGTAACATCATCGGAAATCTCCAATAATATAAATTATTTAATAAATTCAAAGGTTAGTTAGTACTTAAAAAAACCAAATATAAAATTAATATGCAAATCAATACATAAATTCTTAAAAAAAATTTTCTAAAACAAATACAATTTATATGAAATCCAAGATAACATTTTCTCTCTCTCAAGCGTCTTTAATACTTGAAATATCTACATCTGTCTTATATAATACAAATGTTATATGATCATCGTCACACACACAAACAAGTATGAATAGGCTAACAAAATAAACATCAAAACCAATACATCATTTATATCTCAATCGTCAAGTCCTTTTCATGATCCCATTACACCAAATAGCTTCAATACACAATCAAACTATAACAAACAATACAATAACCACCCATACATTCCTTTAAAAGGAATCGTGATCAATCCATTAGCTTTACACAACCTGTCCATTCAAGGCAACTCGTGCCTGTACTAGCTATCTCTATAAACGTATATCAACTTTCATACTTCATCGCACCATTCCTACTTACCAAAACATGACAATTTAAGTGGTCCTCCATCGTAGCTTCAGACCTATCCTCTTGCTCCTCAAGGCTTATGGATAAAAACTCTAAGTTGCACACATTAGTACTAATCTCAACACGAGTTGGAATCTACAAGCGAGACATTCATCACTTTCTATCCCATTGCAAGAGGAAAGGACAACACTCGAATCTTAGTCTCTTCTATCGCCCATCATGGATGAAGAGACTCATATCTTCTACCGCCTCTTAAAGACAAAGATATCCACTTGTCTACTCCTCCCAAGAGGAAATATGACTACCTTTCTATCTCTTCGAAAGAGGAAAGACACAACCCCAGATTAACAAAGTATGGAAAGAAGACATAACTAATGAAATAACCACCATTACCATACCTCATGGTTAGTACAACAATGTGACATTCACCCTAATAATAGATATTTATCACAGAAATCCATTTCACCTACATCTCATCCCTTGAATTTCAATCCAAAAAATCACTTATCACATTTGTTCTGTCATATCCTAACCATTTGGAAATCTCACTAACAACAACCACCCAACAATAAACAATAACCCCTAGAGACCTTAATCGGTCCAAACAATAATGAATATCTTCATCACCACCAACTATAATAAAACAACTGCTACAACTTAGCTTGGATAGCCCATACTATCATACTAACACACATAGAACAATCCAACGATTTGATCCTCAATCAAGAGATATTAGCATCAACCAAGTACTAAACATAACAAACAAGAACGCAAAAGCTATAATTAGTTCAAACAGCCACCACCAATGTCAAATTTCACAACATGAAACCATCTTCATCACTAACAATGATATCCAAGTGGACAAGCAATGTAATGTTCACACACATCCAAAATCCCACATTTAAAAGGTCACAATGTGAATACCCAATAATGGACATGTTCAAATCACATAGAGTCAATAACAACATTTCAAAGACAACATTTTCAAAATTAGTTTTACCATACCATAACACATCATCCTTCTGACTCTTATACTCGTTTCAAGTTAAACACACTATGAACAAAAAAGAACATACCGGACAATAAATAACTACTCATGAATCCAATAAAATAATAAATTGATTGAATTCATTCAATAAATTATAAGTCATTTAACATTCCATTATTTTACAATTTCAAATATTCAAGGAAAGTATTACAAGTCCCCGACAATCAACCCATTCCCATGCATTTAGACAAATAATAAATAAAAATCATTTCATTTATACAATCACAATTCAAAGAGAATTAACTCCCCATACCTAACTCAGTTACCATTTACTAAGACGATTTCTTCACGTCTTACATTATACCTAAACTTTTTGACTACATTTTACTTTCCTTGTACTCTCCCAATTGTTTGGATTTTCTAGCCGTTATATGTTTTTTCATTTCTCTCTTCCATGCTAATTGACAAAAGCCTAAAAATCTCCAAGCTACCCTTAAATCACTCTGCCTTTGCTCCTTTTCCTTTAAAACCCTCATCCTTTCCTCTAAGGTTTCATATCACTAAAAATAATTCATGTGTTAAGATTTTTTTTATAAGATGGTAAATTTAATTTATTATAATAGATTTACTCTTAAATAATATATCTTCTAATTTGGATTCAGGTAAAATATATAATTTATTTTTATAAAAAAATATTAAGCATGAAAAAGGTTAAAATAACTTTTCAAGATTATCTAAGGAATAAATTTTTAATGGTGTCTTTAACTTTTTTTTCTCTTTTACAGTATAGATCATCTTAGTACTAAAAAAATGAAAGTAGCAAGATAGACTTGTGAATAAACAGCTTCTGATTATTTAATTTTTTTTAATCAAACACATAAAAAAAACTACATTTTCAATAAAAAAAAATTAAATTTTATTTTTAACATAAAATTTATACTATGCACTAAATTTTGTTAGCCATATTACATTTTCTTCGTCAAATAGGTAAGAGAAAGAACTAACATTATCTTTTTCGCTAAAGCCTCTCAAATACAAAATTATCGGTAATCTTATGCAATGTTTTAATTTAAAAATAATTACAATTATTATAAAATACTTTTTTATACATGAAAAAAGAGAGTAATAATTTATATTTATTTAATCGACTGACCATAATTATTTTTAATTGATGCCATCTCTATATTTTTATGAATATTTATAAAAGTATCAAACCTTTAATTTGTTTTTGGAAGATAAAATATGATATTTTATGGAAAAGAATAAACTAAATTAAGAAGGTTTATTGAGGAATCTAAATCAAGAGAGTGACATGTAGTTGTGATGCATTAGAAACCTGAGCAACAGATATGGTTGATAGTCATGCATCTATATCATTACAATGATCATGCTGTTACTGTTGTTCCAATTCCAACCAAATTATTCTCTCAACTCCTACAAGTGGACCCCAAATAAAGCACATACAATTAACATTTTCATTCTTTCACTCTCATCACTTTAGGCCTACCTCTTCACAACTTTTATTCATTCTTTCAATTTTTCCTTTGTATATTGCCATAATTGTGTCAGCAACAATAACATACAAACCCAACCCAAGTGTAAATTAAAGAATGTTAAGAAGTGGAACATAAGTGTAACTCAAAATTGATTTATAAAATAATTTTGTATTATAAATAGACTTTGTCAAGACTTTCAACAAATAATCAAATTTTTATTTTATCTTAAACTGATCAAACCCAAAGGACATGGTAAGCATGATGAAGTGTCCAAAGCAACATCATCTTTGAAAATATTGTTGAAATCTTTATGCTTTCCTACACCCTAATCCACCCTACAAAATCTCTTGATTTTTTTAGATTTATGTCTTCATCTCCTCTTGAGTAAGTTAAGCACTTTTCTTTAACTGCAATTAACTCACAAAAACACCTGTTCTGAAATATGATATATTAATATTTTTTAATAACTTTTTAATAATAAATTATATATTATTATTTTATTATTCTGGACTAATCACGAATTATCATATAAAAGATATAAAAAATTGTAAAAAAATTGTTAAATACACTGTTACATATACGAAGCATTCCACTGTGCCACAAGGAGTGTCCCAAATTCCCAACACAATTTAAAAGCAAAATTGACCCTTGTCCCTTTCCTCTGTGTTCTGTATCAGTTTTTTTCAACAAATAAAAAACAAGATTGGTAAGAAAACTTTGAAAAAATTGCATGAGTAATGGTAGAACAAAACTTTGAAAAACAAATTTTACTTAAAATTAATAACTTAAAAAAAAATTCCAAGGGAAGAAGCTTGTTCACAAAGCATCATTCTTTTCTTTCCCTGTAACCTTGGATGGTTTTGTTTTTTCTACGTACAAAAGCAAAGAAGCAAAGCATCTTCGTTTCTCGTACACATCCACATTGTTATGTTTTCCCTTGCAAGTTTCAACCTTTTCTTTCCTTAAGAGTCTACCTCTCACCTTTTTACGCCCTTTATAAGTCCATTAATGCACTATTAGAACTGTCGGTGTATCTTCTTTTGAAAAAAATCACTTAAGTTTGGAATCTCTACGTAATCCAACCGATTAATGTGGTCAAAATGGGTCAAGAATTCCAACTTTTTGTTCTTAATTGCCCAAAATTTCTGCAGCTGTGCATATATTGATAAGCATGCGAAACGCATGAATACTTTCCATTGAAGTTCTCTTGTGTTTGTTTTGGTTGCATGAAATGGTTCTCTTTTATTCTGGTGGTTCATTTGTTCATGAGTTGTAGTTCAGAGCCCTGTGTGGGCTCTGATTTCATTACACCCATTTCAAAGTTTTTACCTTTTCTTGCTGGGTGTTTTTGTTTCTGAGAAATCAATAACAGGAAACAGTTAAATTTTCTTAGTTCAATCTGTTCATTCATTCTTTAACCGTGTTTTTTTTCTTCCCGACAAGACCACCCAACTTAAGATTGTTAGTGTGAGAAACTTCAGAAGAAGGTAAAGTGAGTCCATCATGGGCTTTCTAACAGACTCTCACAAGGACTCATGGCAGCCCATTATGACTACAAAGACAAACACACACAGTTACTGGCTTAATTGGAGAGTTCTTCTTTGTTCAATATGGATTCTGGTTTCAGTGATCTTGTCATCGTTGCTTTTATGGAAGTATGAGCGTTTGAGAAAACCAGAAACCAACGGAAGCAGGGAAACAGAAAAAGAAACATCGGCAACTCTGTACGAGGATGAAACTTGGAAGCCTTGCCTAAAAGGAATTCACCCTGCATGGCTCATGGCTTTCAGAGTGGTGGCATTTTTTGCGCTTTTGGTGCTTCTCATAATCAATTCCATTGTTGATGGAGGAAGCATTTTCTACTACTATACTCAGTAAGTTTTCTTCCCTACTTGAATTTATCTCCCTTAAAATTTGCCTGCTATTGAAAGGGACATTGTGAATAGGAGCATTGTTCTATGTTGGAGGTAACATAAACACAAACATTTGAAGTATACTATGTTTTAAACAGAGTTAATCTCGAACTACAGTCAAGCTGTAATTTTGCTAAAGGAGTTGTTTGTATGATTGATATTATTCTTTGTCTGCTCTTGGAATTAGTCCTTTATAATTTGAGCACCAATCACTTGTAAAATTAGTTAGTTATGAGTCTGAATAAAGAATCCTAAGTAACTGATTACCTGTTTCATGATGTCTATGTAAGCAAATAGATGGAAACCACTTTAACTGTATTGATAAGGCATATTGTGAGATTGTTTTTGAAGTTTGATTTGAGTTAATTTTTTAATGGTTTGTGAAACAGGTGGACTTTCACTTCAATCACCATATATTTTGGGGTGAGAACAAGTACCACATATCTTACTTTTCTGTTGTGATGTTACTCTTATATGATTTAGAATGCAATACCTTACTTACACTTTTCCTTGTGTGCTTGATGCTGCAGCTTGGATCTTTGCTCTCCATACATGGATGCTACCAATATCATAAGAAAGCAACTGGGGATAAGGTTGATAATGTGGAAGCAGATGCAGAGCAAGGAATATATGATTCTTCTGCACTACCACAAAGCTCTAATAATCTATCAGACCAAGAGAAAAACTTAAGAGCCTCAGAAGTTGTTATTCGCCAACATGCAGGGATTTGGGGTTATATTTTTCAAATAATATTCCAGGTATACTTTTCAAATGAATTTAAGTTCCATATTGAATAAAAACGACAAAGTTGGGAGATTTCTTCTTCAAAGTACCCATCAAAATTGTTATTATTATGATGAGTTTAGTTCATAGTACAACATTGCACTCTGATTTTACTCAAAATTGATTAAGGAGATCAACATTCTGATTATCCTGCACAGAGTTACATTTTGTTCCATGTTTCTTCTTTCAGTCTTTTACTTACAAAAGTGGAAGGGAAAATAGCTGTTCCATTTACCACATAATTGATTTTGTCTCTTCACTTGTGAACAGATTAATGCTGGTGCAGTCATGCTCACTGATTGTGTATTTTGGTTCATAATTGTTCCATTTCTAACCATCAAAGATTACAACCTAAATTTTGTAAGTATCATTTATAACCTCATTGACTAACAATAATACCTCTTTATAATTTCTATCATATAATTAAGCTAGATAGCTCTTAACCATGTGATATAACTTTTCTGTGACAGTTGATAGTGATTATGCACTCAATCAATGCAGTTTTCCTTATAGGTGACACAGCTTTAAATTGTCTGGTGAGTTCCTGCATTTGATTCCATTTATGAGTCCATTTCCTATCCTAATGCATCAGAAAATTCTTACCCTTTACATTCTTTTTCCTTCTTCAGAGATTCCCTTGGTTTCGAATAGGATACTTTTGCCAGTGGACAATCATATATGTGATTTTTCAGTGGATGGTTCATGCTTGCATTTATATATGGTATGAAGTCTTCAACTATGTTGTCATACATAATTCATTCTACTATGAAAACATCTTTTACATCACTGTCTAACATAATTTTCTTCTCTGGAAAAAACAGGTGGCCTTATCCTTTTCTTGATTTGTCATCCTCTTATGCTCCACTATGGTACTAATTTATTTTCATGTGAAATTGTTTCAATTTTAAATACCAAAAAGGAAAACTAATAGCTAGTTTTTGAATTGTTTTTCTTTTTTGGAAATAATCCAAATATGGGTCTACAATTTTACATTGGATAAAAATGACAAATTTAAACATATATAAGAAAAAAAGTCTCACAAATCTAATGCTTTGAAGTTGAGTTAAAAATGATGTTAATTATTTTGTGGATTAAACTCAAGTTATATATATATATATATATATATATATATATATATATATATATATATATATATATATATTCTCTCTTATATGAAATTATCCCATCACTTTTGTCTTGTTTTCTTATCAAAATTAGAATTTCAGAGCTTGGGTTAACTTTTAATATAAATGGTAATTAAAGAATGCTATATTATGTTTTTACTCGAATCCTTGATCTAGCACATTTAAGATATTGCCTTATTAATAAGTTGTAATTGCTATGCAGGTACTTTGCAGTGACATTACTGCACATTCCATGCTATGGAATTTTCGCCTTGTTAATGAAGCTGAAACACCATGTTTTGTCAACTCGGTTCTCTGACTCTTATCAATGTCAAATAAATTCAGCCTAGTTCTTACTCACCCTACAAAAAAGATAAAGAAGTGTTAGATAAAATTCTTATTATTTAACAATAAGATTTCACACATATAAACAAAATATACTTTCTTTGTTTGACCAAAACAGTAATTAGAATTTTGTTCTTACTCTAACTCTTGTCAAGTAGAGAGCCGTGTAACTAATTATGAATTCATAAGCACTAAATCAAGGATTATTTATTAGTGTTAATATATAAGTATTATAATCCATTCTCCTTGTGTGTAATAGATGGGTTCTAAGTCTTTTTATCATACATTTATTTTTTCTTTTATTCTTATATTTCATTATTTTATTTTTTTTATTATATGGTTCTTTAACTACCAGATCTCTTGTTTCTTATTTTTATACAATTTAAACACAATTTAATTTTTTTCACTTTCTACGTTGTGTCAAAGGGTTAGATATTGTGCTATTGGGAGTATAAACTTTGTAGTTAAACTTGTAATGTTATCACTGTTTTATGATTGGTGATTGTGTGAACATGTTGGTCACATTCAAGTCATCTATAAACAGGAGCATTTTCTCTCCTTTAAAAGTAAATTTTCAATTAACCTTCATTTTATATTTTGGATTTTCTTCTATCTTCTTACCAATATAGATCATCGATATATCATGCTAAAGGTTCTCGTTGTGCCCTAAGGACTTGCACAATATGTAGTAATATGTAGTAAAAATGCTGACAAAATTTCGAACCGCAATTTTCTGAGATGCATAAATTCACTATCCTTAAGGACTTATCTATGGTGTGTTGCGTAAGTCTCCCAAGATACAACAGGAACTTCTCGAAAATATTCGAGGATCACATAACTAGCAAGAAACTCTGATAGAGTTTATACCCAGGATAATTTTGGAAGAGGTAGAGAGAATGAAAGGAGAATGAGAAAGACTGAACTTGGTGTTTTGGAATGGGGGAAAAGCTCTCTATTTATAGAGCTAAGAAAGAATAAAAGAAATTAAACAAATCAATGATTTTAACGTTGCAAAATTAATTGACATTGAAAATTTTGAATGTTAGAATATTATAGTAGAACAACGTTTCTTTTGCAATAATATAACATTATTACAAAAATCCTCCACTTATTGTAAAAGAAAGTTGAGAGAAAAGAAAAGAAACTTTTATCCTGGGTCTCATAGAATGTAATGCATCATAGCTGGTATAACAAGTTATATGAACCAGTCTTAGATCGAGATACTTAACACACAGTGTAGTTGGTATAGCAAACTATATGAACCAAAGACACTTTTTGACGTGTGTTAAAGGTTTATCAATCACAATGCACCCCATAATCCTTGTTGTTATCGCTGTGTTGCACTTGCTAGGCCATGCGCGTGCCCGGTATTCATGAGTGCTCTAGAGATCATGCCAAAATCTCATGCAAGCGGTCCCACTTGACACTCATATAGGTGATTTCATCAAGTGTATGTTGCAAATCATACACCACCCATAAGGGATATGAAAATCATTAAAAACTTTTTTTAAGCTAAAATTCTATCTCCACATAGAATTTTAATGACAAAGTTTAACCTTTCATAATGCACTCTCTAACACTTTCACACACACCATAGGAAGGGACATAATTGATTAAAATCAATTTAGTGCTATCAGAACTAACAAGTGACTTGTTTTTACCCATATGAACCTTATTCATGGGATCTCCAATCACAAAGGTTGGGTTACCATCACTTGTTTGTTTACAAGTGACTTAAGTCTCATTCCTCTCGATGTTTCTAAGATCATATTTCTTCCCAAGGGTTTAGTCAGAGGATCTGCTAGATTCCGTTATGATTTCACATAGTCAATGGAGATAGTTCCACTCTTTAGCAGCTGCTTCACCAAATCGTGTTTCAATTGTATATGTCTATTCTTTCCATTGTAATTCTTGTTTTTAGCTATAGCTATTGCCAATTGGCAATCATAGTGTATTGACACCGATGGGGTTGGTTTCATTCCTAGTGGAATGTTTGCTAAGAAGTTTTTCAACCACTCAGCCTCACTACCAGCCATTTCAAGAGCGACAATCTCAGATTCCATTGTTGATCTTATAATAATTGTTTGTCTGGCTGATCTCCATGTAATCGCACCACCCCCCAAGTGTTAATACATAACCACTAGTGGATTTTGTCTCATCTGAATCAGAGATCAAGTTAGCATCGCTATACCCTTCTAGGACAGTGGGAAATCCACTATATTCAATGACATAATCCATTGAACCTCTTAAGTATCTCATCATCCTAGCAAGTGCATCCTAATGTTCCTGACTTGGATATTGAGTGTACCTACTCAATCTAACTACTGCATAAGCAATATGAAGTCTAGAAAAGTTCATTCATTAAGTGCAGTAAGCTCCCAATTATCTGGGCATACTGAGGCTGAGATAATGATTCTCCTCTATTTTTTTTATTAATTTAGAGTTACCATCAAAGGGGTACTCATAGGTTTAAAATCATAATACTCAAACTTCTTAAGAAGTTTCTCAATGTATTGTTCTTGGGATAGTAAAATATTATCTCCCTTTCTTATGATTCTAACACCTAAAATCACATTGACTTCATCTATAAACAACTTATATTTAAGATTCTAGAAACCTTAGTTTTATAGACTATCTTATTGCATATATCAATAATTAAATGTCATTCACACATAAATATATAATGACATATTCTATGTTTTTCAGATTTAGAGTACTATTAATATCATTAGATGAAAAGTCAAATTTATTTCTTTGAGTAATTAAGTAAAATTACCTACACTCATCCTGTTTTTAAATCAAAACTGCCACTATATTATTAAAAAAAAATGCACCAATGTTAAATAAAAATAATATATGCCAAAAGCATTAAACCACACGTTAGCTTTCCATCCAATACCATGTGCTAATATTTGAAAAATAATTTCTACAAACTTAACTTTATAACAAATCATAAAATACCTTGCACTGAATTCCATGCCTAAGTATTATAGCAACATATTGTATGCCATGCACCATAGCAATCCATTATATGTCGTGCATTGAACCCATCACGGTCCCATAATATTGAATCCAAATTTTTATATATCAAATCATAGTATATATGTACGAAGATATGTTCATAGTACCAAAAATTGTTTATCCAAACTAAACAAAACCAATATGTTGAAGGCAAAGCTAACATCGTTTAACAGAAAAAATAATCGAGATGATCATTAAAATAATTATGCATCAAATTATAACCAAAACAACAATTCTAACAATACTATCAGTAATTATTTTCTCAACACACTTCATACATAAAGTCACGACTATATACTCTTTTTATATTTAAAAAAACTTTCATATTTCTTCCCGTGTCAAATACTTAAGGCGTGTAATAAATAGAAAAATAGTAGTAAATAAATTCTAGAGGCTTAACATGTATCAGCGCTCGAAATTTTTTTTTTCATTTGTTTAATACAAAACAGGGAACTAATATATTTGATTCAGCATCAATTAAAAAAAACTTTTTTCCTTTTTAAAACAATATTCTAATAATTTAATCCATGTAAATAATTATCACATAAAACAAAAGAAGAACGATAGTAACACTGCATACACTAAACAGAGATATGGGAGCAATTTGAGTAAAGTCACTAGTTTATGCAAAACAAGATTCAACCCATGAAGAAATTTTCACGGCAATTACAAGCTGACAAAATCAAGGCTTTTGTAGCCTCCGCAAACCTATTGCAGCCAACTCAGCCCTAATATCAAGGATTACAAATTCAAAATTTGCAAAACCCAAAAAACACAACTGCAAGCACCATCAAAAACCCCTCATAGACTACACACACCAACTCAAATGACACGTGAAGCTAGTTTTATACTAGTAGCATAGCAGACACCACATTGGATAACAATTCAACCAATTACAAAAGAGTAATAATACCATGACACACTTTTACATTCATTTGACACAGCATACAAGGGTAAAATGGTCCAAAAAGTACAAAGTTTTGTAGTTTTTCAAGAAAAAAGAGATTAAAAAGTAAGTAAGGGTAGTGTCAAATGAATGTAAAAAATTTAAGTGTGTCAAAGTTTTATTTCTCATTACAAAATCTTAGAAGTACAAAGTCTGTCAGAGTTTTAAAATCAAACACCTTTCATGCATAACCTAAATATCACAGCCAAACTTTTTTGTTTCAAACATAAGGTAATAATTAAACACCCCAGCATCCTTATTGGTTAGCATTATCCAAATTATAATCAACCCAAATATGATAGAAACTGCAGATAAACACATACAGTAGTTCATGAAGGAAGGACACTCCATATTTTATCTTTTTTAAATACAACAATGTCATTAGACTTTCTGCCAATTTTTAGAAATAAAAATAACACGAATTAATATATTATTATTCATTCTATTGAACCCAAAGAAGTGCAGAATTGAGTGTTGACTCAGAATGCTACTTTCCTTTGTAAAGCATTTATTTGGAGGACCTAAAATGCAATATTCAATAAAATCATGAAATCCTGTTGGTAAGAGAGAGAAAACCTGCATTTTTGCAGTAGCACTCCAAGCTGTTTCGCCATGATGCACCACAACAATTTCGGGGACAATGAAGCTGCATGGTTCTATAAAATCTGCAACCTTCCAACGTTCCAGCCAAACGAGATCACATCATCAGTCATGCGGAAGCCTCGTCGGAGACGCAACCCACCTTGAATGTTGAAATATTACCCTTGAACAATGTTTCTTTTGCAATAATATAACATTATTACAACACAATATACTAGATATAAGTTCTTAAAAATAGTGTTTAGTCAACATATATTAATATCATTAGTCATGTTTTACTAAAAAATAAGGAATAAAAAAGAAATCATCCAACTCTGTAGTAATTAAGTAAGGTGATTGTTTTGGGTATGAGGTTGAGGTTTCTTATTCAAAGCATTTTAAGTTGTCCTGAAGACTGGATGGACTCCCTAGTGGTCCTCCATCGTTCAAGTTACGTTGTTCGCTTTCCTTCTTTCTTGTCAAAGTTGTGTGGATTGGTATCTGTCAAAGATACTCTAACGCTCAAGTCAGTAATATAACTGATTGGTTAGCACAACAAGTGATGCATATAATGTGCATAATGATCCTAGAGTCTTACCTGAGACCTTTATTTATAATAGTTGTGATGTATTTACCTTTCGTTGACCTAATGACGGCCCAATCACACCTGAATTTGCATTAGGAGCTTAATGAGTCATTACCATTGATAATCTGACCATACTGTTAGGTCATACCAGGCACGGCCTAGGCCTGAGTGGACGACCCGGGTAGACGGCCTGGAAGGATGGCTTCGGTGGACGGTTTGGGTGTTCGGCTTGGGTGGTCGGCCTGGGAGGACGACTTGGGAGGATGGCCTGAGTGGACAACTTGGAAGGAAGGTGTTAGGATATACTTTAGGATATATGATGATAGGATANAGGGGTTGAGGAGTAAGCGTGTGGGGAGTGTCGGTTAAAAAGGGGAGGGGAAGTGGGTCAAAGCCTCTATAAATAGAGGTAGTGTAATGCGGTANGGGATATCGAGTATTTTTGTGTAAAGTCAGNCAATTAGCTTGTAGAGAGGGGTTATGCCCTCAATAGGGAGGTTATGCTCCCAATCCCATTCTTGTAAAAAGAAGATTCTTTCACAGTGAATAATAGTCAAAACTCATTCTTTCTTTACGGTTTCTATCTTTTGAGTGAGTCCTGTTAGGTTCCAAAACCCAGGAACCTAACAATTGGTCCAACCTGCCGGATCAAAGTGGGGTGAAGGATCAAGAAGTTGCTAGATCATCAAGGGAGGACTTTCGAATCTCCTTAGGAGAGGGCTGCCAGATCAAGAAGGGATCAAGAAGGGATCAAGAAGTGATCAAGAAAGGTGGAGCATGGAAGGAAGAAACAATACCTTGGAGAGGAGGACCAGCGGACAGAAAATGAGCATGGCAGAATTGAAGATGAGCATGGNAGAATCGAAAATGAACATGGCAGAATATAGAAGAAATGTGCAAGAAATAAGAGAAATGCTGCAAGAAATCAAGATTCACATAAAGGGCTTAGGAAGAAGTGAGGAATCTATCATGAAAGGACAGAAAGAGGGTTCAGACGAAGAGGAGATGGAGGAAGACAGGGGTGAACAGAATTGGAGGCAGCAGGTAGAATTGGCCAGGTTTGAGGGGCTGGATCCATTGGGATGGATCTCTCATGCAGAGAAGTTTTTTGACACCTAAAACGTCAAAGAGAAGGAGAGGCTCAGGTTGGCTTACTACTGCATGGAAGGGGGCACAATCTATTGGTTCAGGGCCTGGAAAAATAAAACCAAGAACCTTTCTTGGAAAGGGCCGAAAGAGGCATTAATAATGGGGTTTGGAGGAAGAGACAGATGGTCTGTTTTTGAGAAGAAAAGAGAAACGGAAGCTGCTGCAGTTTTGAGTGTTGATGTGTTTGCAAGAATTAGAGGGCAGGATAGGAGCGAAGAAAATATTTGTGGGGAGGAAGGCAATGTTGCAAATGGTAATGGAGACATGGGTGTGACTGTTGTTGGAAAAGTTGAAAAAGCTGTTGATTTTACTGCTGCAAACTGTGATGGAGACATGGGTGTGACTGTTGTTGGAAAAGTTGAAAAAGCTGCTGATTTTACTGCTGCAAACTGTGATG
>NC_028355.1:6551337-6564177 GCF_000741045.1 Vigna radiata var. radiata
TCGGTTAAAAAGGGGAGGGGAAGTGGGTCAAAGCCTCTATAAATAGAGGTAGTGTAATGCGGTAGGGGATATCGAGTATTTTTGTGTAAAGTCAGACAATTAGCTTGTAGAGAGGGGTTATGCCCTCAATAAGGAGGTTATGCTCCCAATCCCATTCTTGTAAAAAGAATATTCTTTCACAGTGAATAATAGTCAAAACTCATTCTTTCTTTACTGTTTCTATCTTTTGAGTGAGTCCTGTTAGGTTCCAAACCCAAGAACCTAACAGAAGGCCTGGGTGGACAGCCGTGTGGATAGCCTGGGTGCTCGGCTTGTGTGATCGGCCTGGGAGGACAACCTGGGTGGACGGCCTGTGTGACACTCGGGCACTGACGAGGGCGGGGAGTGATCGTCGGTGCAAGAGGCACGGACAAGGAGCGGCTCCTGGTAGGCTTCCAATGGAAGGGGCACATGGAAGAATCGAACATACACCGGAATGAGAGGGATCTAGAGACTATATAGGTATGAGACTATGCAATTGAATGATAGCTTAAAGGAATTGATTTGGCTACTCATATCAACAAATGCATTTTCTTTTCGGTAGCCTAATCCATAAGAATTCCATGGTTAAGCGTGCTTAGCCTGGAGTAATTTAAGGATGGGTGACCTTCTGGGAAGTTTTCCCGGAGAGTGTGCGAGTGAGGACAAAACACATTGGAAAGCCTCGTATTGATGTGCGAGTGACTATTGGCATGGGACTATACAGTTGAAGGATAGCTTAAAGGAATTGATTTGTCTACTCATATCAACGATCTGGATGGACAACCTGGGTGTTCGACCTGATGACCGACAGATCGCACGATATAGTAATGGAGTAAGCATAATGATAATCATAGCACACCTCATGCTCAAAAGTCCACCTAACCCAATTACAGGTTATTTCTTTTCCTTTCTAAATATAATTATTTTATGGTATTGTTTCTCCAATAACCTAAAAAAGAGCAATCTATAAATATCTTTCATAAAACAATAACTTATAAAAAAAATCATTCATGTAATAATCATCTTCATCTAGTGTGTTGCTAGAGCTATCAATTTGATTTCTGGTTTGTGGGTTAACTCATCCACTTCTAAAATAAGTCCCTCTTTATTGACTTGAAAAATTAGTGGGCTGAAGAATATTCTAACCCCTAAAGTCGTCGTATAAAGTGGATTTGACTCACTACAACATTAAAAGAAGATTTTAGTTAACCCCTAAATATTATTCAAAATTGTGGAATCCTTAATATATTTTAAATTGCAAGTTGACCTCTAAATATTTCACATTAATGTAAATTATCTTTAATTAGTTTTTATTATTTGCAACTTGTTTGCAACATTGGCCCCAACCTAACTTGAAAAGCTTAAACCTTGGACCCAACCATACCATGTCCAATACAATCAACTTGACCTTGACTTAACCTAACTTGATCTCAACCCAAGCTTGACTTAGTATAACTCATCTTGACAACAAATACAATGTTTTAACTATTTTGATCTTGTATAAAACAATAATCATAAAGGTGTTGTTGTAGAAAACAAATTTGTGTTGCGAAAATATTGTAAAATATGTTTTGAAAACAATTTTGATTGCTAAATGAGTGAATTTAAGATGATTAAACTATGCTAGAGTTCGACTTCACTACTTTTCACTCTCTTGTATCAAATCTATCAACATATATGAAACTGCAAATGATCAAGTCATGGGAGTTTACTTTAGGTGTAACTCTAGGTTCATTCCTGGCACCTAGAGCCTAAGATCACCACCCTTCAGTATTATTCTGATACGATGTCATTGAAGCTATCAAATTACCACTTCTTAACCAAGGCAACTTTTGTACCGCCGAGTTAATAGTTAATAAACTAAATATGATTAAGTTAACCCTGAGTTGTATTTCAATGAATAAGAAATTGCTTTTCAATGATTGATTCTTATGAAATCATATGCAAAAGATTAGTAAAACAAAATGCAAATACTAAAAAAATTAAAAGTAAAAATCTATCCTAATGGAATTAATATTGAAGATTGATATAAATGTGAATTTAATGAAATAACAAATTAATAAAAGACTTTAAAACAAATATAATAAAAAGGACTAACTCTAATATTTTTCTAAAATAGATTCATCATTGGTTATTCACATATTATTGTTCAATTGATCATTGTGTTTTTTTTCAAATTAATTAAAGTAAATTCTTAATTAATTTCTTGGCGATCTTACTATTAACCAAAGTAGATTCTCAATTAAAAGCAAAACCATTTTAGATTATTCATAATAAATTCAACCAAAGTACGCTTATAATTAAATTCTATTATGTTTAATCATGTATATTATTTTATCTCCTAACCAAATAAAAAGTAAATTAATTAAAGTACATTCTCAATTAGTAGCAAAAACCTATTCTATCATATGGAAGTTCCTAACTTTAATCAAAACATATTCTCAGTTAAAATTAAAAGCCTTTAGACTTATACAATCAACATGCATATAGATCAAAACACCTCGTTAATTAACTATAGTGTAAAACCATTACTTTTTTACGTGATTCAGAAATAAAAGATATAAATAAAAGATAATCTAAAACAATACATTATTTTAACCTACCCTCAGAAGCTATAATGAAATTACAGTGGAACCAATCTTAGAAACTTAGCCCTCCATGGATGGGGGTGGAATATATAATGAATGAAAATAAAATTAAGAAAAGGGTGGAAAGGAGGTGAGAGATGTAATGGATCATAACTGTTTTAAGACAAAATCGTCTAGAGAATAGACCGACTAAGCAACATAGGTTTTGAAGTCTAACACAAAGCATTAAACAAAACATTGTTGTATGAAAAGTTGTTTAAAGTAATAACGTCTAATGAAGAAATATTCTATAACGTCTAAAGCCAAGAATATAAATAACGTTTTTCTAGACCAAATTTAAATGAATCAGAAAATCATAGTGTCTAAAGGAAAGTATCTTTCCTTAATTATTTAATAAACTATAATTATTTAATAAACTATATGAGCAAAACTAGTCAACGTCTTATGAAAACAGAAGTCTATCTCTTGTATAACACTAACGTCAAAAGAAATCTTTACTCAATATAGTGTTATATCAAGCCAAGCCTTCTAAAAGAAAAATCGTTTAATGAATCGCAGCTAAACGCTTTAGCCTTTGAAAAAGTATCTTATGTTTATACATGTTGTATGTCTTACCAATCAATGCATTTGTTAACGAAATGACAAATGATAAAATGTTTTGAACATGCTACATTATCTAACCTTTATCAACGTTCAAAACATTTAATGCATGTATGAAAAGGTACTTAGATGCTTGTATACTTGGTTTTTTTATATTCATGCAGATCAGTAAAGCAGACAAATGTGACCAGAATCACTACACCTGAGAAAAAGATGTACTGAGAGAAGAAGAACATTCTAGGAATGATTCCCTTGAAGCCATGTGTTCTATCACATCGTACAAGTTTAAGTTTCACTTAAGTCTATGAGAAAAAGCTTTGAACCCTACAAAGTAGAATAAAGTTTGACTTCACATCTAAAGGCTACCAACTTTCCAAAAGTCAACTTCTTTGTCTAACAAACATCTTTTAACAGAAGCTATATATAAAAGAAATCTTGAAGAGAAGAAGACGATGTTAGTGCAAGAGAGATAACATAAGAAGAATTCAAATGTGAAAAGAGAATAGAAAGAAAAGCTTGTCGTGTTCATATATCACCTTTTGAGAGAAAAATCTTAGCAAAATACATAACATCTCATACTATTTATATCCTCTCCTTGAGAGCTATCATTTGTACTTTTATCCTTAACATTATTTGTGTTGTAAATTCTAAAAAGAATTAAAACAATTGTCTAGAAGTGTTGTCTACAGTTAGATCTAAAAGTGGCTAAACTCGGTCTAGTCATGTTAACTAGGAAACCATAAGTGGTTAGAATACTTGTTGTAAATTATGACTAATGATATCCTAGAGAGGCAAAACTCGAGTAATCTTGGAAAATATTAGTGAAAACAAAGAATGATTACATTCTTTGACTTGAAGTACCTAAAAAACACTTGAATGGGAAGGGAGGAGGGTGGGTTGAATAGTATTAATGAAAAAAAAAAATTCACAACCCTTCTAATATAGCATATTTGTCGAGTTTTGGATTTATCGAATAAGTGCTTAGACGCTCAACTTAATAAATGATTGTAAAAGATGGTTGCTCTTAACGTGCTATTTAGAGTGTAGACTCTAGTGTTTGTAAGAACTTCCTTACTTGAATAATAAATATTAATGTGGAAGGTTCTTGTATGTAGGAATAAAAACACAACTGTAGGTTTTATATGAGACACGTTTAGGCAAGAGAGAAATAACAATTGCACAAATATTTTAATATTGGTTCACTTTAACTAAGTTACGTCTAGTCTCCTTTGTAGAGGATTCTACTATAATCTTCAACAAGATTACAATTGATTATTCGTACCACTCCTGGTCTTTTCATTCAGTGAATAACCTCTCATGCTACCCTAGACTAGATGGGTATTCTCACCACTTCTGGTCTTCTCAATCAGCAAATAACATCATGTTACCCTAGAGTAGATGTGTATCGCACCACTCCTAGTATTAAACAACTTTGCCTAGATCTCCTTAACTCAACCAAGTTTAACAAGTGTTTTAATTCTTTTCAGAATTACAATCAACGATTGCTTACAAGTCATTCAGATTATCACTCTCGTAGAGAGGATGTGATTACAATACAATGCAATCTAAACACTTAGAGGCATACAAGTCATTCAGATTATCAAACAATGAAACAACAATTTTTCACGTAACTAGATTTAATTATAGATGCTTCAGTAGAGAAATTTTGAGAGAAATTCGTTGAAAAATTGGAGGTATTCAATCAAAGAGATCTATTGATGGATTAGAAATGGCATCCGTTTAAGTCGTGAATGAGTTATAGATTATTTGTAGTGGCATGCATACATATAAGGGGGCTATAATGAAACAAAAACAAGCATATAGTGAGCGTAGATATAATAAAATATGACGTAAAACTATACATTAATAAATTTTCTTTTACAAAGAATGACAAACCCAAAATATGACTACATGGGTAAAATGTATTTATTGAAGAAACATCCTAAGATGTAATAAAATGGATGTATGGTATAGCTGATAAACATAAGAAATAGACAGACAGCAGTTTTTGTGGTCATAAAGAAGTGGTTGGTAAGGAGCCCATTAAAATAATATTTTCGTCTTTATGGTCCTTAGTCTTGTCTGGTTTTTCTGTTGTAAAAAATCCAGATAGGAACTTTTGTGACAACCCAGAAGTCAGTCCTCTGCCTAATAAGTCCAAAGCTCCTCTTGTTTCACCACCACCACCACCACCCCTTTGGCTTACTCTGTTAATAAAGCTCCTTGTCTCCTTCAATCTGAGTTGAGCACCACAGGGACAATTTCCAAGTTTTCTAAAGCAACGCTTATGGAAAACCAACTGGCAAGCTTTGCACCTTTCAATCTCCTCTTCCTGGTAATAATTTAGATTGTATTCACACTTCAACTTCTCCTTAATATTAAAATAATTTCAAACTATGAATATCAAATACATAAAAAGTGAACCATCTTCACTTTTTAAACAAAATCATAAATGGGATAAACATCGGGAATGCTTTATAAACTCTTTCATAAGACTACGGTAAAATCTACGGAATTTAGTAGACTTGGGTTTTGTAGTTCCAACATTATACAAAATATTACATAATCTGAATATAATGTAGACAATGAAGAAACACAATGCAATTTTATATCAAAGTCATTTTTCCTTTATAATAAATTGCTTTATCAAGCAATATATTTGCTACTGTGCACCAAGCAACTATAGAGCCTAATTAAAATTCTAAAAAATCATTACTCTTCTAATCGTTATTATCTAATTCAATACTACAGAATCTTAGTTATTGACAGCTACACACCTGAAATGGGAAAATGAGAGAAGATGGGTCACTGCAATCTTGTCGGGCATTGCAGGGGTCTCCCACATCACAACATACAAGGCATTGGTCAGTAATGTGTTCCAGGATTTTCCTTGACACAGTTTCCACCATCACAGGAAGTGCTGCAAAAAAGTTGCTCTTTGTCAAGAACACTAGATATAGGGAATGCTATAGAACTTCAAAATAAATTATAGTCAGTTCCGGATTGCATAAAACAAAGAGAAAAGAAAGACAATGTGCATGATAGTTCTACATGACTCATTGTTAGAGAGGCCATTTCCTCTGGTTTGGTTGTCATTATTTTGCTTTACAGTTGTAGTTTGTTACAACCGATCTTTCTTTCCTTTGCTGTTCTCCTAAATCCATTTATATATATTGGCTTTGCAAAGGTTCACTTTCTTCTTCTTTAACTTTCTCTTAGTAATGAATTCCATTTCTTGTTAGTTTCAATACTCATTACGACACCCACATCCAAACAAAAATATGATCGGTACCAGAGTAAAAATTGGATCCCACTTTGAGACAGACAACTGCCAGAAATCCCACATCATAATTTGCAGGTCTATCCACTGAATAAATTGTCAAAAACTGACACAAGCCACATCCCTGAAGGTCTTATGACCCATAATTTTAAGATGCTTATTAGACCACATAGTTTTAAGATGTTATTATTTTAGATACCATATGCCTTTCATGCTATCTGTTTAAACAGTTAATCAAGAACCAATAAGACTGGGTACCATAAGGCTTGAGAGAGATTCATTGGACCAGATCCAAAACCGATGTTCTCAAACCACAATTAATCCCTAAACTAAAATAAATCAAATCTACATTCACCATACCATGAATATAGATTCGACGTACATAATGAGTTATAAATCCATCTCATTAGAAAGAGACAAAATATCAGTAATACAATCCGACTGATCAAATTATCCATGTCTGCGCATCCAACAAAACTGGGTTTTAGATATCATTGAGCAATCAAACGAAAGTGAAACACATGTGGAAACTAATTGACACAATTTCAGTTAAAGAACAATTAAACAACAACAACAATAATAATAATAGAAACTAACCAGCAAAGACTCCTCTGGAAAGATCAATCAAATCTCTAAGAGCAAAAAAGTCATTGCTTTCGAGAAGATATCTCCTGTTTCCAAGTCCTCTGTTAATGGCCCTCCGAAATGGGCAGCGAACGTATGGAAGCATTATACCTATCTTTTTTCTGATACTCATAATATGAAGCAGGGCTGGGACCTTTGACAAGAGGAAGGGATTAACTGCAGTGACACAGAGCATGGGCTGCAGAAGAAATTTAATCAATAAAACGGCAAAGTGAATGGCAAGAATATTATAAAATATACAATGGCAAAAAGGAGTGGGGAGGGTGAAGAATAACATGCATCTAGTGTATTAGTTGATATAAAAAACTTTTTAAGAAAACACAGCACAAATTTCACATAAACAAATATTTCAATGTCCAATCCCAGAGTTATGCTTATTTTCTACTTAAAACACTTCCTGGGGACTACTGAAAGGAAATTTTATCCAAATCCAAGTCAATGAGTGGTAAACAATGAAGTGAAAAAGAAAAGCCAATTAAGCTACAGCACTAATCAATAAGAGCATGAAATTTAGATATTAACATTTAATGAGCCAACAAGATGTACTAGTTATTTCGCATCACCTCACGATCTATATTCACAGTGCTAATTGAAATTGCAGAACAGAATTCATTCAAATTAGTAATCCTATATCAGCATATATCCAACCTGCAGGAATAAAGAGTTATGCAATGGTATATAGAACTCTTCAATTCAGAGATTCTGTCTCAGAACTTTCTCACTTTCTATTGTTTTCCTTTACTTTTTCAACCACATAAGTTTTCAAATATTAACTTAGAAAATAAAAATTCAAATCAAAGATTCAAAGGTAAAAACAACATTATAAAAACATTAGTGTTAAATTTACCTGTTCATATATAGAATCTAGATAGGATTTTGCCAGCTGAGAAACATGATAATGAGTAAAATCCCAGTGATGTAAAACTCTGGCTGGCAAGACTGCAGTCTCATTTGTGTGGCAAGAAGAACAAAACAACTGGCCAGTGTATTCACAGAGTCGAGGCTTCCCCCATCCAAATGTTTGTACAAAATCCCAAATCAAAGTTCTTCCATTATCAAAATGTTTATGGCATCCAGCACAGGTGTGATGCTGTGCTTCCAACAACTGTTTGATAGATTTGTTTGGTGGAATATCAACAATGAGTGAAATTGTCTTCCCTAAATTGGAAATGTTTCGAAAATTTTGCCATCCTGTAAAAGAAGACTGAGAAGCTGGTACATTTGACACAGGTGAAATAGAATACGAATCTTGATGGGACAAAAACCATGTCAATGCTCTAGGAGGAGAGAACCTGGAATGGATAATAGACTGTAAACACTCTTGAATAAGAACACTTCTTTTCACAATAATATCAGGAGATGCACTTCTAAATATCTGGGTTTCCTTTTCAACAGAAGACCATGGCAAAGGTAATTTCCAGCCTTGCTCATTGGATAATGTTTTCATGCAACGATAAAGAGTGAAGAAATCACGATATCGCCTTTCAACCTCCCACTGGTCCTTGCCACTCCACACTTTAATTATATACACAGTGTATTCCTTCACTCCAACCAATCTTTCACTAAAAGAAACATCCCCTTTCTTCTGCCTCGCACCTACCACTTCAATCCTATCTATTCTTCTCGGGTGTTGAACTAGCAGGTAAGCATCATCTGTGCTAGAAGTAGAAGCAGTCAACCCACCATCTCTTGAAGGCATAGAAAATTGAGGCTCAACCAATCTGTTACCCATGGGAAGCCTAGAACCAGGAGAATCCATAGATTCGAGTAAAATTTCTTCCATTTCCTGAACAACCTCGTCATAAAATTCATTTAGCTCAAAGTCTTCTGTCTGCAATATTTAGTGAAACGTCCAATACCACAATGTCAAATCAAGTATATGTGCAGCAAAAAATGAGTTGCTTCAACAATGAGTTTATGACAGCATTTATCATCATCTCTTTTTATGGTATATGGCATAATAGCAACCTTTCTTGACATAAAAATAAGTAAATGATAAGGCCGGTTAAATCACACATCCAACCTTTCAAAATTCAAAAAGTAATTTAGATGCTAGGTTCTAGTTTCAATTTCATATCTTATAGAATTAGTAATAAACAATTCCATTACTCAGCCAAAATAATCTTTCGTCAAATGTCAACCCCGTTACACGACGCTATAGAGACTGCACACCATTTGATCCAGCCACTACAATTTGGTTGTAGCTATCACATCTACATCACACTGTGATCATTCTCAATATTGGCCTACAACAGTCATAATGCAACTATGACCATAACACAACTACAACCCAATTTAAACTACGGTACTACGCATTAATTAAAACTGACAAAATTGACGTGGAAAATATTAACTTAAAAGGATTGAATTGAAAATGATAACCTGAAAGACAATGGAATGCATTACTCACCTTAGACACCACAGGACTTTTCTCTAAGAGATTTGTTGAAGTGGGTGAACTCTCTAATGTTTTCCTCATTCCACTGTCTGACAGCTGCGCAATTGGTTCAACACACTCAAATGATTTTGCAATAACGTTCTCAAGATGGCTGGATGGATTGGAAGAACTCTTATGAAATTGGCTATCATCATTGATGTGATCAAGCCTGAACATAGAATCATCCAGCTCCGACTTTACACCAGGAGCATCACTACCTGCAATAGCTTCTTCACTGTTGACATTTCCTTTCTCCATGCTACCACAACCATTAACACCCAAACCCATATTCCGAGGAGCTTCTTTTTCCGGAAGATCCAAATGAACTTCATCCACCTCGGTAACAGAAGAAACTTCAGGACAACTAACCAAATCACCAGAACCTAGGATCGGCATCTTGACACTGCTCGGAGAATTGATTGGTGCAGAACTTTCCTCCAAGGAAGCAGGCATAACAACTTCCCTGTCCCTAACCTTTTCTACGGCATCATCTACGGCATCAGAATAACCTATATCTTTAGTTTCTTCAACTTCATTGACTATAACCATGTCCTTTACATTTTTCCCTTGCTCCTTTTGACCAGAACCCGGATTCAATGTATCATTCTTTTTTCGCTGACTGTGAAATAGATCAGACATGACAGAAACGGGACCGTTTTGAATCAAAAAATCATCCAAGTCTCGCGAACCATAGGCCACGGAAGTGTTCATAAACAAAGAGTTCTCGTTTCTCACTTCCCTCTCTTCAGAATAACCCATGTTTTCCGTCAAATAAATTTCCTTTCCACCGTCACCATTACCATCACTGTCATAATTATACATAGAATCATCACCCTCCGATAACTCTTCCAATTCTTCTCCTTCTTCTTCCTCTTCTCTTTTATCAATTTGAAATTCAAAACCATTAACACCACCTTCTCCAGCACTCACTTCACCGTTCCCATTCGGCTCTTCGATCCGGTTAAACCCAACCAACTCCGAGGAATCGAGCGCAGTCAAAGCGAGCTCCTCACTGCAATCACCGTACAGCTCCAATCCACTGGAACCGTACCGCAGACTCCGTCGCCGGTTGCCGGCGCAATTAGCCTCCGTCGTTCCCTTTCCCAAACTGAAACTCTCGAAACCCTCCGCCGAAGAGGCGAAATCGCAATCGGAGAAATCGTTAAAGAGCGTGACAGCGCTGCACATGCTCATGCTGGTGCTGGGCGTTCCCATAACCGAGTTGGCGCTGCAATACCGCTCGAACTCGGAATCATCCGAGGCACCGTCCGATTCCCGAACCCGCAAGGGAGGAAACGAATCCAACGGATCCGGAGAACTGAGTTCGCCGCGCACATTCATGGCTTCAAATTCGACAAAAATAATAGAAGGTCACGATGCGATTAATCGAAGATGCGACGCTTCGGAAGGTTCTCGAAGGAACCGTATGGTTTGAAAATCGCACAGTAGGGAGAGAGACCCTTCCCAGGGAGAAGGCGATGATGATGAAGAGGGAAATAAAAATAATGAAAATTAAAAAAAAAATGGAAGAAAATATAAAAACAATAATCTGGTTTTTTGTTTTTAAAAAATAAAAATTAGAGAGAAAAAATTGTAAGATAGGTGAGGAGTGGATTCAAAACTACCAGTATAAATAAATATATACACGACTATTTATTTATGTGCATGTTCGTTTTACCTACCAATCAAACAAACGACTCTGTTTGAACTCTCTTTTAAAACAAAGTTGAGTTTGACCACGTTTGTAAATTTTGAGATAAAATGATCATATATTTCTATAGGATAATGTGTAAAAGCCATATAAAATATTGGTATATCGATTTATCAAATATATTATTTTATAACTAAAAAACTAAATTGTTTTTATCTTTTATGAATTTAATGTTACGTATTGATTATCCAGAGAAATTTTATACTATCTTCTTTAGAAAATCACAACTTCTTTTAGACAACTTAGTTTGTTACTCCAATAATTTCTTTAAATAACAATATCATAAAAATTCGTTTCAAATAAATAATTTATGATCTATCTTTTACAATGATAAACTCCTATCAAATGTATCATATCTGACAAATTTTATTTAAAAATTTTAGAGAGTAGAATAATATATTTAAAGTAAATGTAATTTTAATGTTTAATTGTAAAATTATAGGAGTTTATTGCTTATCGATTACAAGGTAACGTGGATTAATATATGGGATTTGTTAAAGCACGTATGTCTGTTTTTCAGTTGATACGTTTTAACAATGTGTACTGGATTATAGTAGACAAAAATACCCTTTTATATTATGAATTCTAAGTTTTAAAGTCAAGGATATTTAAATAATTTTCATTCTCAAAACTAAAAAAAACAAACCCTTACTCACCTCTTTCATCCCTCTCATCCCTCTCAATCCTTTCGTTTTCATCTCTCCCACTCCAAATTTTTCTCTGTCATCTTTACTGTAGCCCCAATTAAAAAAATCAGAAACATTGACGGTTAAACAATTTCTTACAAAAAAAATGATTTTATAATGAGTTTTCAATTTATAATTTTTGTCTTATCTAATTTTATCTAATTTTCACAAGCATGATGACATATGAAGGAATTGATAATTCGCTTGGAAAAAAATCAGAAACACTTACTATTAAACAATTTCTTACAAAAAATGATTTTATAATGAGTTTTCATTTTATAATTTTTATCTAATCTAATTTTATCTAATTTTCAGAAGCATAATGACATTAGAAGGAATTGGTAATTGGCCTGAAGGTTTTTTAAGAGATGACAATTCAACCTCTGCAGATGATGAAATTAGAGAGGTTAGTGAAGATGATGAAATTGAAGAGATCTTGAATGAACTTTTTCCTGAAGGCGAATATGCCAATGACTCAACTCTTTACAAAGGTAAATTGTTTAACTACGAGTATTTCTAATTTATTTCAGTTGGATCTACCATAGGATGATAGAGAAAATGTTGGAGTGAGAGAGATGAAAGAGAAAGGATTGAGAGGAATGAGAGAGGTGAGTAAGGGTTTGGGTTTTTCTTTTTTTTAGTTTTGAGAATGAAAATTATTTAAATATCATTGACTTTAAAACTTAGAATCCATAATATATGAGGCTATTTTTGTCTACTATAATTCGGTACACATTGTTAAAATGTCCCAACTGAAAAAACAGGCGTACCCGTGTTAACAAACCAATATATATATATATATATATATATATATATATATATATATATATATATATATATATATATATATATATATATATATATATATATAT
>NC_028355.1:6565216-6583792 GCF_000741045.1 Vigna radiata var. radiata
TGGTCAAGGGTTTATATACACATAGATATCTCCAATGGTAAGAGGCCTTTTGGAGTGGTACCAAAAGCAAACCCATGAGGGCTTTGGCCCAAAGCGGACAATGTCTTACCATGTGTGGAGATCTATGTGTGTGTCGAACCTTCCCCCAACAATATTCATATAGGAATACAATTCAAACAAACAACCAAGGTATTCATACAACATGTGTGAAACATATAAGCATACAGGACCGACCACTCTGACTTGACTGTCCATGTGTGAAACATATGTAGTTTTGGTCGTTCGTGTACTCGTGGGTGAAGTAACTAGAAACTCATCATTTGCCCCACGAGGTTAGCCTGTTATCCCTCACCTAAGGTCTCCCCCTTAGACTAGGGCCTCATGCTATTCTCACGACATGTATTACCCATCTCTACTTGAGACTTGGTAACCATTAGAATGTCAGGATGAACGTCGTGGATTTCGCTGTCCATATTCATATTTTACCACATTGATAACCAACACCGAGACATTCCTCCTTGGAATTCTCTTTCACATCCATATTACAAATATTATATCATACATCAATACCAACATACTTTCTCATACATAGTACCTTTAAACAATTGAAATAAATACTCAAAATCAAACATAGCAACAATCCTTTGAAAATCGAACACATCACAGTAGAGTAAAGCCGAACGGTAAGAATAAACATCACCCCTTAACACGACCGAACGGAAAGGATACATCACCTACGAACAAGACAGAACGGGAAAATACTCACAACATGGGAATATGACCGATCACTTAACAAGTAAGGCTCTAGCAGGAGCCGAACACAGTTTGAGGCCGAACGCTATAATTATAGAACATTGGGTTTAAACTGAACACTAGAGTTTAACCCGAACATTTTTAGTTTAGACCGATCATTAAGAGCTTAAATAGAACCCTTATTAGCTTAGACTGAATACTCAAATAAGGTCGACCGCTAAAGATGACCGAACGGTCATTAACAGGTAAGGCCCATAAGAGGTCGAACACATTTAAGACCTAACACTTTCACTAGACTGAACGCCTTAGTTGAACCAAATACTTAGTGTGAAACCAAACAATTTCTCACTACTCAAAGAACAGGACCGAACGACCCATACTAGGTAAGGCTGAAGAAGTGGTCGAACACTATTACGGACCGACCACTAGGAGAGACTGAATACCACAACATGTTCAAATATGATAGCAAGGTCGAGGACTAAGGTTAGACCGAACCCTAGTAGAAGGTCGGGCAGGTTGATCAAGATTGCTCACTTGTTGCGAGAGAATTAAAAGTTGTTTATGGATAAGTTGGCACAATTATACATCCAAGAGAGAGTAAGGTTGCGTTAGGTGTCAAATAGCATGGTTTTAGATTAAGACCCAAGGCTTATCTCTAGATTTTGGCAAACCTAGCAAGAAGCAATGATGAGTAGGTTAAGGATAAGTTCATCTTATCATCCTTAAATTGATGGTCAGATGGAGAGTTCTATCCAAACTCTTGAAATATATGATAAGGGTTTGTGTCTTGGATCAACTTGAGAGTTGGGATGAAATGTTACTCTAGTGAAGTTTACCTACAATAATAGTTTTCATTTTACTATTGGCATGGCTCCCTATGAGGCACTGTATCGAAGGAGGTGTAGGAATCCCTTGTGATTGGTCTAAGATGGTGAGACAAAGGTGGTAAAGCCTAAGTTATTGTAACATATGATCGAGAAGGTGAAGATGATACATAGAATAATGGGAGTCCTCATAGTAGGAAAAATTCTTAGGTAGACAAGAGAATGAGGCCTTTGGAATATGAGGTGGGGGATCAAATATTTCTATAGGTTACCTTTACCAATAGGGTAGGGAAAGTGTTAAGGTTCAAGAAGCTTTCTCCCGAGTTTATTAGGCTACATCAATTTCTTTTAGAAGATTGGTCAGTGACTATGAATTACTTTACCCTTCATTTGTTCAGCCAACAATGTTTCCAACTAATAAGGTATAGGTATAGTCTTAGTCATATAATAAAAAAATATTATGTGCAAGTTATAGAAGATATATGATAGCCTGAAATATTGATCACCAAAATAAACATCTTAAAGGTAAGTTTATCAATATGATAAAAGTGTAGTAGAATGGTAGATCAAACGAACCTAGGTGTAAGTTATAAGAGGAAATGAGGATAATGTATCTTTGTCACTTTCTTGATAAGTGAATTTTTGAGGGTAGAAGTTTTTTTTTTTTTTGCTAGGAAGAGTGTAATGACTTGAAAAATGACTAACGACTAAAAGTGGTCTTTATGAAGCTTGATTAGTATGAGCAAAAACGAGACTCGTTGAATGATTATACCTCAAATGGTGTCTCGTAATCGAATAGGAGACTGTTGAGTGAGCTTGTGATGCTGGAGTGATAGTTGATGATTGGAAATACGTGGTTTTAAATTATTAATATTATGTTTATTGAATAAAATTATTTTTTTAAAATGTTGAAATACGATAAATACATAGAAGGATGATGACTTTAAGATAATGTTTAATGTTAGATTGCATATAGGTAGGAGGAGGGTTATACCATGCAACTATTGTGTTACTTGTTTTATCTTATACGTGAATATGTGATATAAATGAGAAAAGAAAAAATGAAGTACCAATAGTGATATTCAACTCAATGTATAAATATTCTGAAATTTAGTCTATAATAGGTTATGTCTAGAGTCTAATGTGATTAAATGAGAATTATGTTGTATGAAAATGTTTGAATTGGTATTATAATTTTAATCTCATAAATTTATAGATATGAAAGTTATAAAATAGTGTTAACTCATCCTTTTATTTGTTATTTTCTATTTTCTTATGCTATGATCACTTAAATGCATAAGCAATAGTAGAATCCAATAATAAAAAGAACCGTATATAAAATATTTAGTTGTTTTTAATAGTTTTATATGTATATATTAAGCCTTTATATATGTTATATATATATATATATATATATATATATATATATATATATATATATATAAACGGTACGTTGAATATTGTTATTATTTTAAATTTTGAATCAATATTTTGTACATTATTACACTAGGAATAACAACATGAATTTGATCTAAATTTTAAATAGGATAATATAAGAGATAATAAACAAAGAACACAAAAGTATATTATACATATAATTGAATTAGGTAAGAATAACGGAAGGAAGTAAAGGATAATAAAATAAGAACTAAACATAGAAATTATGAGAAAATTAATAAAAATGGATAAATGATGTGTCACGTTAAGAGAGATTTTATCCATCTTTTTCAAGATACATATTACTTAAACCATCAATATAAAATTATAAAAAATTAACATTTTTAATTGAACTATTATACCTAATTAGGCTCATTATTCTTCAGAAATATTAGGATTGAGGTTTAAAATATATTTTAAAGGCTTTATATGTTAAAAACAAAAGAGATAGAAATGAATTGCATAATTTTGAGGTTTTAATTTTCTTTTTTTTTCCTCTATTTTCATTTTTTATGTTGAATAATGGAGAATTAAATATTTGAAGAACAATTTATGGAATCAAGATCAAGAATATGAATGAGTTTTTATATTGATTGTTTTTCGTTTTGAATTTGATTTTCTCTTTTTTAATTTCGGTTTTGATTTTTGTGATATCAACTTATGTTTGTGAAATAAGAATTTAAATTAGGAATTAAATCAAATTTGATTTATAACTAAATAAAGTTTGAATTGAATGATATCAAGATTTAATTGGTATAATAGATTTAGTTTATTGAATACTTTCATCATGGTTAGAACTTCTTTTTGAAGAGATCAAAAGAAAATCTTAAGTTTAGTACGCTAACCACATGTCATAAAAGAAAAGGAAAGAAAAAGAAAGAAGTATCGACCTATGCATCCAAATATAAGCTTTTTTGAACCACATACTTCAATAATCATGTCACTCGCTACCGAAGTACAACTAAGAGTCTAAATAATCTTAAGGGATCTTAACTTGTAACAAAGGTAAATATAATGGTCTCCTTAGCCATATTTGTTTCTGCTTGACCGGTTGAGTATCAACTATTCCAAGACAATTCAATTCTCTACTCTCTTTTCTCTTGTATGTCCACTTTTGTCTCCAGTCCATTTAGTGTATTAAGAGTATTGTTTGTGCAAAATCATTTGAATGACACTTACAAAAGGTACTTCGATGCTTAAGTGAGAGAGTGTCCGAGTGTTCAAGTATTAAATGTAGTAATCAATGTGTCATTACTTTACTTGAACCCTTTATTTATACAAATTATAATGGATTTTTACTTACCACCGACCTAATTACTGTTCAATCACTCTTTAATTATAATTATTCGACTTATTTACATTAATCTTTGTGCGTCTTCTTAATCATGATAGTTGTGTGCTTGATCGGTCCTTTCACCGATCGGTTAGTCTTTGTAGAAATTTGTCAAATAAACACCATATATTTTTTTTACTGTCCTATATCCAAATAGATCGAATTGGACTCACGAAACTGTAGTTAATCCAATTTATTGTTGGATTGATCGAATACCTACTATACAATATCTAACATAATTCAAAGATATATAGTATAATAATCCATTACAAATATAAAACAAAATAAAAGGTAGTAAAGAGTAACGAAAGAGAATAAGGAACATACAGAACAAATAATAGATAGATAGTTACAAGAAAAGGCAAGAAAAAATAAAAATAGGAGTGATTGATGGAGGCTAAAAGTAACCATGAATAAAAGCAATTGTACTATATTAATGATGGAAGAAGAAATGAAATAATGGATAAAATTAAAAAAGTAGAAAAGAGGAAGGGATGGGTTGATAAATAGATGGAAAGTTGGGTAGATAAACAAGATAGCCATCAAGCTAAGCTGCTCCAAAATATGAAAAGTCTAGATGAATACTTCAAAGACACATGACATGTATAAAGAGAAAAGTAACTCCTAGCCCAATAAAAGACATGGCATTACATGTTTTTGTTTTCTTGTCAAAATTGAAGGTTTTATAATAAGGAAAGTTGTGTATTTGACCAATTTGTAAGATTATCTCTACACTCATCCAACTTGAAATTGTGAGGTTGTGTGCTAATAAATATGTTATTAATCTATGATAGTCTCTTGAAACTAAGACCAATAACACAAGAAAACTCAAAACTTTATAATATTGTTTCTTGGTTCATGAAAGTTGAAAATTCACTAATAAATACTTATTAAGATTAGAATCAAGATTAAGGATGTTAAATCAATGTAATAGATAGCGAAGTCACTACATTAAAAAAAACAAAAAAGTAAATTAAGGATGAAAAATCTAAATTATGAAAGTTTGATTGCAATCCTAAGAAAAAAACTGTATAAATAAAGAGAAAAAAAAAAATACCATAATAAACAAATAACTAACATTAAATTATCGAACTTAAAAGGATCTTCTACACTCTTAGCTCAAACAATAATTAATTATAAACCTCTAAATGATGTAATAGATCACATATATCCTTTACAATATACATAAAATGTAATTAATAGATTACACCAAATTTTTATGTTTTTAAAATTTGACTTGAAGTTTGGATATTATCAAATCAAGCTAAAAGAAAAAAAATTAATATATGTTTAGTTTTGTTTGAACATTATGAATGGAACACTGTGTCAATGAAATTAAAAAATATCCCATACAATTTCAAATATAATGAACAATATTTTAAATTCCTTTTCAAAATTCGTCGTAGTCTATTTTGGACGACTTGTTAATATTTTCTAAATCAATATAAAAATACAGTAAAGAAAAAAATATAAGTTTGATTATTTTTAAATCAATTCTAACCCTAATTTTTTTAGTCTAGCAAAAATAAAGTATACATATAATAATTATATTAAAATAATATAATTAGAGTTAATTTAAAAATAATTTTAAAAATATTTAATAAAAATATGACTTTTAATAACATTAATATAATATTTATATATAAAATTAAATTTGATTTCAACGTGAAAAAAGACAAAATTATTTCATTTAAAAAAAAAACTAAGTTAAATTAAAATAACAAATATAAAAATTAAATTAAATATAAAATACTCACATACGATAGAGACACATGACACATAACACATGACATTATTATTACCATATGATATGAGATTGACTTGAGATATAAATAATTTTTTAAAACTAAAAGAAAACAAAAAAAATAATGAGATAACATGTGACATATTTTGTTTACATATGGTTAACTATTTAAACATTGTTAAAAAATATTAAATTGACAAAAGTAGGACTTTATAAAATAAATGAATTCGGATTACATAGAAAAAACTCAACAAAAATAAATACAAAATTAGTATTTAAGTCTTAAAAAATATAAATGTAAAGTAACACTTATAAATTTTAAACTTAATATTTAAAGTAATTTAAAAAGTATATTTTTCTTTGTTTACTTATTTATAAATTTAATTTCAATAAAAAAGTTAATTTTCACATGCATTTTAAATAACAATTATTAATATATTTTACATATTTTAACTTAACTTGTCTACTCTTTCTTAGTGTCTTACATTCAAATTATGCAAGTGTCAATTTTAAATTTGTTTTTTTACTACAAAAATTAATTTTAAAAAAATGTGACAAATGTTTAAAAAATTAAATTTAAATTTAAAAATTATAAATGTCACTTTACATTTACATTTTTAATATTTTAAAAATTAAGAGTGTCACTTTATATTTACATTTTAAATATTTTAAATAAAAAAATAAAATTAATTTCAATATTTTAGTGAAATGATTTGATTTAAAAATTTATTTTAATATACATAAGTTCAAATTAGACTAAATTACTAATTTAATCCTATTTTTTTACATAGAAAACATTACTCCATTTAAAAAAATTGAAATTCAATTGAATTACAATTTTAAATACAACTGAAAATATAACACACTAACACTTTATACTAACATAATTAAATGACAGTCAAATAAAACTCAAAATAACGTATGACATAACACATACTTAACACAAACATATAAAATGAAAAATTTTAAAAACATAAAAAAAAAATACTATAACTAATATGTGACATATACATAACTAATGAAAAAAATTAAATTGAATCAACTTAATGCAAAATGATATTTAACTAAAAGAAAAAAAGCAAAGATATTACCCATTAAAGATTAATACTAGGAAATTTTGTTACAATCTAACTATTTTGCGAATTATTAATTTGATTAGCTTTATTCAACAAAACGGCTCTTAAACCTATGAAAATAAGAAAAGGATTATATGTAAAGTAAAAAAAAAGTAATTGTATAATTCATAAATACTAAAGATTAAGTATCTTTCCTTTATGAAAGTAATCAAGACATCATTTATATCTTAATACTTTTTTACATTTTATTCCTTTATTGTAAAATATTTCTTAAGCGAATTTATTGATCATAACTGAGATAACTATATTTATAATGGTGAATTTCACATGGTTGGCAAAGTTATAACTTTTTAAGTTTTTATGGAGTTATTTTCCATTAGAAAAAAAAAGGCAATAACACTTTGATGAATCAAAATTTAAAATGGACAATTAAATTTGAATAAAACTAATTTAATCCTAACAACAAACACTGTTGTTTTCACACAATACGTATAAAATATAAAAAACATAAATATCTCAATAAATAGAAAATAAATTACTTGATTGAATTGTGCACATAAAAATAATATAAATAGTTTACAATTTTTATGCAATTCCTCACCAACCTTTGCAAAAGCAATTTTTTTTACAGAAAGAATATTAAAAAAAGGAAAGTCGGGATCACATGAAGAGCTGACTACTGGTGGATTCCAAATCTGTCTGAAACTTTTAATTGGAGAAACAGCAAAACAGTAAAACTTTGTCTCATTTATTCATAGATTTAAAAATCATATTTAAAATGTGAGTTCTTTAAATGCTCTTTCTCTTTTGACACTCTTTAAGGAAAACCCAATTCTTCTTCATCATGACACAAGCACAATCTCTCTTCTCTCCCTTCACTCTTCCATTTCCTTCACCCTCCCAACGACACCGTTTCTTTTCTCACCCAATTTCACCCCTAATTCAAACCACCTCGATTGCCTTCTCAAACGCCACCGTTTCGGCTAATGCAGCTACATCCGTTCAACCTCTCCCCCAGGTCAAACCACAATTCATTAGATTTTAATTCGTAATTCTTAATTGTTATTTTTTTCGTTCTGTTGATTTAAATGTAAAATGCGATTCTAGCTGATTGAAACGCTGATTTCCGGGGTGAATTTGTCGGAAGATGAAGCCGAAGGGTGTTTGGACTCGCTGCTTCACGACCCAAACGAGGCCTTAATCAGCGCGGTGCTTGTGCTTCTCAGAGCCAAAGGAGAGACTTATGAAGAAGTGAGTGTTTGTGTTTGCAAAGTTTTACTTTTTGTATATTTTTTATTGGTTTTTGTGGATTCGTAGGTTGTGGGGTTGGCAAGGGCAATGTTGAGACATGCGACGAAGGTTGAGGGCTTGAACGATGTTGTGGACATTGTGGGAACCGGAGGGGACGGTGCCAACACCGTCAACATTTCAACGGGGGCTTCCGTTCTCGCGGCGGCTTGCGGTGCCAGAGTTGCGAAGGTGTTTGCTGTTGTTAAGTTGCACTGTGTGAGTGAATTGAAATTATGTGGTTGAAATTTGAAAGGGTGATGTGTTGCAGCAAGGGAACCGGTCAAGTTCTTCTGCGTGTGGAAGTGCAGACGTGTTAGAAGCTCTGGGAGTGGTGATTGATTTAGGTCCTGAGGTTAGTGCAAGATATCTATTACCAATGTTTTTTTTTATATATTTTTTTCCCATAAAATTGTTTTCATGCTAGATGGAAAGACGGTTTTAATGCAGTAAAAAAAAAAAGCTGCATTATTTAACTTTCCCAAGTTGAGAAAAAAATAAACAGTACTTTTACTAATTATTTATGTGGTAAATAATTAAAGTTTTTGACACTTAATGTCCAAAGAATATAGTGGACCAATCAAATAGGTGTTTATCATTCATAGAAATAATGATTTTTAATATATATAAATTTCAGGAATCGTGATTACCAAAAGCTCCCTTGATGTATACCTTTATTATACATATAGTCGAGGTGATATTTTAATTCTGATTGGAAAACAACGCTAGAAACACATGAACAAATGCATTTAAGTTGTCTTTATTTTGTAATACCAGAGATTGTCACAAAGCTGGAACTGTGACTACTGCTGCATTATATTAACAATCCTAATCTTTCTGTTAGTATTGAATTTATATAATGAAATTGATACTTTATAATACTGTGGTGTATTTCGGATTAACTTAGAAAATAATAGAGTTGGGTGAGTTTGTTAGTTAAGCTCTAATGCATATATTGCTCAGTAATACGCATTTTTTTTTCGTGTATGTTGATTATATGTTTGTATGTGTTTGTCCAGCATCGATAGGATTTATGGAACAAAAGTTGTTATTTATTGATGTGTTTGCTTATTTGTTTTGTTTTTGTTTTGTGAATTAGGGAGTAAAGAAGTGTGTGAATGAAGCTGGGATTGGGTTTATGATGTCTCCAAAATATCACCCGTCGATGAAGATTGTCAGGCCAATAAGAAAGAAGTTAAAGATCAAAACTGTATTCAACATATTGGGTCCAATGCTGAATCCAGCACACGCACCTTTTGCAGTTGTTGGAGTATACACAGAGGACTTGGTAAGTGCCATCCAGTCTTACAGCTTTTACTTGTTATTTTTTCAAATAATCTTACAGAAATGACTTTCGTGTCACTCGAAATCATTTACGTGCAGAGTAATCTTCTTTTCAAGTTTTTGGTAAGCGAAAATTGAGTTAAGGATAGAATATTTAAATCATGAAAGGATATAATATAAAAGTCTATTTGCTCTTAATTTGGAATGTGAAGATTTATAATTTTGAAATCAGGTTGAATTTTGAAGTAATGTTCACATTGAAATCCTACCCACAAGTTGAATTCTATTGTGTTATCAACTTATTTTAATATTTGTTTTTCTTCTTTATTCCAAAACTTGGTCTGTGAAGCATTTAAACTCCGACTAGTGTTGTTTTCTTTTTTCCTTCATCATTTTTTTATATGTATCCTTCTAAAAAAAATCTCTGTAATCCATTGGTTGAACAATTCATCCCTAGAGTCATTCTGTTTAACTGAGGAGATTGTACCACAAATCGAATTTGACATGTTTTATTGGGCAATTCTATTTTGTCAAATAAACATTATGGATTATGTGGTTTTTGATACTCTTATTCCAGAAACATTTGCTTTTGTTTATTACTTTTGTATCTTTTTCCTTAAAACGAAGACAGAGGCTGAATGGTTGAGGACTAATTGTTTCTGTCCTTCTCCATCTATGTCATCCCTAATTAGCTATTTGTCATGCTCCTCTGGATAGGTCTCCAAAATGGCTAAAGCACTCAACAGATTTGGCATGAAAAGGGCTTTAGTTGTTCACTCGGAAGGTTTGGATGAGATGAGTCCTCTTGGTAAGATCTCTAGCTTGTTTCTGCATCTGAAATAATTTTTCGAGTCATGAATATCTTAAGCCTATTATGAATAAACTTCTACCTAAGAGCATACTGGAGAAGAAATAAAGAGGTTAAAAAGTGAATCAAACTCCTATTATGAGTTGGAGTGAAGTTATGTGCTTCAACTTTTGAAAATGTTCGACGAGAAAACTTCTAAAATAGTTAATGGTGAATAATTTAACTTCTGAGAAGAGAGGGTTGATTCATTTTATAACCATATTTTTCTCATCCCATAAGTGTGATTTTGAGAAGTTTTTCTAAATCGGTACTGTATCTGATCTTATTATTTGCATTACATGCAGGACCTGGTTTAGTGCTTGATGTTACTGCTGACAGGGTTGATAAGTTCTCATTTGATCCCTGTAAGCATATGTCAATTTATGGTTTTATCTTTTTCTGTTATGGAGTAAACTAATATAGCTCTCGTGTCGCTAATTATAATGGATCTTTTATTGGAACAGTGGACTTTGACATTCCTCGTTGTACTATTGAGGACTTAAAAGGTGGTGATCCCGAGTACAATGCAGAGGTTCTGAAGCGTGTTCTAGGTGGAGAGAGAGGGCCTATTGCAGATGCTTTAGTGAGTAATCCGTTTCCTTTTTTTTTATTTATTTCTTTAAAATTATTTTTGGGGCTGAGAGGATGATATCTTTGTAAGTGGTGGAAGATGCTATACCCTTGGAGTGAAATATATAAATGATGCTTTTAACTGGGAGTTTATGAAAATTTGATTGAGATGGAACGTGTACCTTTGTTACCTTCAAATTATGTGCACATTATTTTTTATTGTAACACCTTACAAAATGGTTTATGCTTTAATTAAACTTTACAAAACTGGTCTATCTGGTCAATATGGGACTAGGGTTCTTTCTAATACATCCCCTCACATCCAACACCAATGGATTTATTATCTTTGTCTCGTTCTTTATGAATGTTCTAAGATATGTTTAAAACATGATTATGAGTGTTCTTTTCTTTAATTGTTCTGTGCAAACAAATTGGTTAGATTCTAAATGCAGCAGCGGCTCTATTGGTTTGTGGCCGTGTAAGGAACCTAGCTGAAGGGGTGGCTATGGCGCGTGAAACACAACAATCAGGGAAGGCTCTGAAAACTCTCAACTTGTTGAAGGATGTCTCAAATGTGAGTTAAGTTGGATATTGTGAACCTACTCCTAAGTTGCAATGTTGTATTGACTAATTAATCTCTTTTCCTCTTTATTTTGCAGAAATTTAAAGATGATGTGGGCATGGATGCCTGAATCGTGACTCAGGTTTGAGTTTTGTAATTTCAGGCTTCATACAGTACATGTTTTACAGAGATATACAAAAATAATCTCAGTACTGTGCAAAAGGTTTTAGAATAGAAGGAAGGATCATAAATTGTTTACAATTCTGTCACAAAAAAGTGACAGAGGAAATGAATTCTTTTTGTACGGAAAAAAGGGAACCTTGAGCTTTGAGATTTTCTGTTAGATTTCGTAAAGACAAGATGCTAATAATTCTTGGATTCATTGAGTTGAATTGTTGCAAAAATGGTTATTTGGTGCTTTTCTTTATATTATGGGAGTACCTTTTTTACCTTTGCTTATAGTTCTATGCTTATAAATCTAAAAAGGAAGGTGAAAAATGTATTTTCTTTTATCAGTTGGAAATTATTTTGTTTCAAAGCTATTTAGTTATTTTTTTCTCTTTTATTTTGATAAAGTAATAATAAAATACCTTGAGAAATAGGAGAGGTCAGTGATAGATAATCAAGCTGCTTTGTTACAAGTTCTCATTTTCCTCCCTTTTAGAATGAGATTCTTTAATTATGGTAAGATATGAAGTTTTGATCCATCCCATTTCATTAAGGAATTTTTTTTTTTGTATATTCTACGACATTTCTTGAACAAATTAAGTTGTTAATATGAAGTGGAAATTATTATTGTTTTATTATGCCTTCATCTTTGATTAAGAAATTTCTAAAATGAATGCAAAACCACACTATTAATGTATGATTTCATCTCAAAAGCTTTCATTTATCACCTTCTCCGTTTCTTTACACTTCGAAGAAATTGTTACCCAATTGACAAATTTGTGTATTTTTCTGTTACTGTATTACTTCTATTTTCTTAAATTGGAATTATGACTTCACCTTCTTTTTAACTTCTTATCTTTTTAACTATTTATATATCTATATTTTAATTACAAAAGTGCAAATAAAACATAAAATAACATGTAAACTAATTATTAATATATAAACAAATTGTTAATGTAATTAGTTAAAACATATTTATATTTTTTATTATAATAACTTTACTTTTACAGATAATATTTAGGTAGTGTTTTTTAAGACGTAATTACTTGTTTTTAAATGATATATTTTAAATGCATAGTATGATTGAAGTCAATTTTATAGTGTATATTAAAAGAAAAAAGAAAGATAGTTCATTTCAATTTTATTTTTCTCTTTTAATTACGTCATAAAATTTCACTTCATTCGCATAATCAACCTAATCTTAAATTTTTAAAAAATTAAAATTTATCATAAAAATTAAAGTAATTGCTTTTTAGAATGTTAAATACTTTGATATTGTTTTTAAAAATAAAATTATTATGGTAAAAAATATAAATATTTTTTATTAAATAAATAAATAATTTTAATTTACTCTCAAATAATTATTTATACATTATTTTAGGTTTTTGAAATATTAAGTACGCTTCTATAAATATAAAATACGTATATAAATGTTAAAGTTAAAGAAGCTTTGATTCTTCCAAAACTTTTATAGTAATTTTAATATTCAATATTTAATAAATATATGAATTTAGTCATACTTGATATTTTATAACCTTTATACTATATCACATGTGAACGTACCTCCAAATATTTTACTAGATGATTATATGTCATTATATGTCATCATCTATATGATCATACTTAAAATTAGAATTATATATATATATATTGAAATTGAGATGAATATATATTTCATTTATTGAACTGTCATGGTCTGTATGATCATACTTAAAATTAAAATTATATGAATCTAGTTAATCTTCAATAATCATGTTATGCATTACATTGTTATTATAAGACTTCATACCAATTTTTCTTCTAATATTTGAAGCAATTGTTCAATGTTTTTCTTTAATTCAATATAATTTTAATATTTATTAAAAGAAGTCAATGTGGTTTCTTGTATTAGATCCATATTAACGTTACTAGATGTTGATGACATGGGAAGATTCAAAATGGAGGACTAGAATGCAAAAGGAGCTAGCCACTATTAAAAAAAGGTAAGACTTAGGAACTTGTTGAAAAGCATAAAGATAGAAAATAATTGGAGATAAATGGATTTTCACAACAAAAGCTCGACCAAAGAAACTATAGTCTTTATTCGAGTTAATTTTTAATTTCATGTTTTAAACTATTTTTTTCACTATTCCATTTCTTCTCTTTCATTATTCCTTCTATTTATTTAAGGTTTTGGTTTTTAATAGCAAGTTTCAGTTACAAAGTTCTAGTTGGTGTTTATTTTTTTGAAAATAAATTTCTATTTGATTTTCGATCACAGTTATGCTAAGTTTTAAGCACCAACTGAACCAATTTTTTTATTTTTTTTTTAGCTTTTGTTCATTATTAGATAATTAATTTACTTTGGTTTATAGTCTTTTTCAAGATCTCTTTCATTTTCAAGTCAGCATTATCGTTAGTTCATTTTCTCTTTTAATTAACCTTGTTTCATACTAGTTTAGCTGATGCTCCTTTAATTTATGTCTCATTTGTTTTAATTTAAATTCTGCACATTGCCTTTTACTAATTGTTTACTACATCATGTTTACTTCTAAAAATCTCCAAAATATGTTCTTTTGCATTCAATCAATAAACTCACATGAGAGCGCTCCTTGGACTGACTTAGGTTATCCTCGTTAAGGAGAAAACTTAGTTTTATTTGGTGAGGCTTGTCTGACACAAAAATTCATCTATTAAAATGCATTCTCATCAAACTTGATAGTCATGCATGAAGTGACTATGACCACAATGTGAATGTGTTACTGCGAGACAAGAAAAAAAGGATGAATGAGGCAATCTATGTTGTGCTTCACAAAAGAGAAAGTGTGACAAAGGAAGGAGAAACACATAATAGAGAGTGAGTGAGTGACACTAGCTTTGAGGGAAAAAATTAGGGTTTTAAATTATTTGCGAGAACCAACCCCGCCATGTCACAAGCTCATGTGGGCTGTAGGTTATGCAGGCTAGCAAACTCAGAATCCTAGCTTGTCTTTCACTTTTCACTACAAGCTTGTGAGTCAGCTCACCCGGGTCGTCCGTATTGCCACCTCTAATATTGGTCTTCAAACTTTAAAAATGAATGGATACAATCCTTTTAATCTAATTGCATTATTTTTTTTGTGTCAAACACGTTTCATATTAACATTTTAGTTGTTTACATAAGTTGATGCATTCTTGCTTTAATGTTATCTAGGAAATGTGTTTCACATGTAACAAAATTATTTTATCATGTGTTGATAGGGGGAGCTTTAACCTCCTTATGTATCATTATTTTTTATGATGAGCAAAAGAATGATTTTATAGTTTTTTACACAACAAATGATATAATAATTGCTTTATCTTTATTATGTTGGTGCTTAATATTTGAATCCATTATAGTTAAATGAATCATGCTTAAAACAAATTGAATATCTCATTTCTGGTTGAAATAATCGATTAAACAAAGTATATAATCACTACAAGAAAAATCGCAATTACATACAGTCAAAATCTGTATATAATATCCAAAATCCGTATATAAAATGATATTATATACGGATTACACACGAACAAAAATCCGTATATAAAAAGAGTGTAGCTAAATTAAATATGGATATATCCGTATACAATTTACATACGAATCTTTTCGTATGTAATTATATACGGAAAAATCCGTATGTAAAATCCGTATGTAATTACATACAGAAAAATTTGTATCCGTATATAATTACATACGAAAAAATCCGTATGTAATTTATGATTTGTAATTTATTATGTTGGTGCTTAATATATGAATCCATTATTATTAAATGAATCATGCTTAAAACAAATTGAATATCTCATTTTTGGTTGAAATAATCGATAAAACATAGTATATAATCTGTTAGATTTTACCATATCACTTAGTAAGCTTAACTGGGACAAACTGTTCTGTAGTAATCAATTATACAGGGTATATAACCAATTAAAACAGAAAGCAAGTCATAATTTGTTTCATAAGTGAGATAATCTGTTTAGAATGGAAATTGGATATACAATTTACTTAAGTATAAGAATAATCAATTACATGAGTATCCTAATCAATTAAATCAGTTTTTTTGTCTAATCCTTATCATTTATAGCCTAATTTGTTATAACGGTCAAATGAATCATTAAATGGCTTATGTGTTTATATAATCGATTATATGCTCAAGATAATATGTTAAAATAGAAGCAAAAGCTTAACAAATTGCATAAAAATCCTAATTGATTATAATGCATTAGGATTTGAAAAATCCTATATATATGCGTCTTGAGACCTGTTTCAAAACAAGAAATCGTTATCATTTTCAAATACTAACATTTTCATTGAGTTTTGATTACATGAGCGTTCAAGAAGTGGTCTTAGAGAATCAAGGCTTCATTGGTTGATTACCCATCAAGATTCTTTCAAGAAATTGTGCTAAAGTTGTTCTGATTTGATCTGCACTAAAGGAGTGTGATTTGGAGATCAAATTCATCATAAACAATTTGTGATTATGTACCTGTTCGGGTTTGCTAGGGGTTGAGAGCTGTGGTTGTTCTTGGTTGTTGTAAGAGAGTGAGGTTATTCATCTCTTGTATGACTATATTGATTTTGAATGGTGAGAGAAGTGCATTGAGAGGGGGTATCTCTCTATTTCTGTAAACTCAATCAATTATAGTAAATTCTCTTCAACTAAGGTTGTTAAAGAAGGATTGGATGTAGGCTTGTGATTAGCCGAACCAGTATGATTGTTTGTGTTGATTTTTCTTTACTCTTTTTCTCTTGTTGTTGATTCATCACTTTTTGTTTATTGATTTCAAGAAAGCCAAGGAACTCATAAAGATTTTGAAAAGATCATCTTAAAAGGGCTAATCCAATCACCCCCCCCTTTTGGCTTGAGATATAAGACATTTCTTTTCTTACATCGTAATTGGGTTAAAAGAACTATGTTAGAAATGACAGGCCTTATATCTCAAACCAAGAGGGGGGCCATGAATTAGTTTTAACCCTTTTTCTAACCTTTTTCAAATCTTTATGAGTTTTTGAGTCTTGAAAGATCTATAGTCAAAGATAAATGAATAAACCAAGTAAAGTAGAATGAAAGAAAGATCAAGACACAACAATCTATACTGGCTCGACCATCATAAGCTTACATCCAATCCTTCTTCAACAACCTTAGTTGAAGAGAATCCACTAATAAAGATTTGAGTTTACAAGAATACAATGAAACTCTCAATTGCACTCCTCACACCACTCAAATAAGAAATAACAAATACAAGAGAGGAATCTCTTACTCTTAAACAACAAAGAGATGAATCACTCAATCTCTTACATATCACAGGAGCAAACACCAACTCTCAACCCTGACTATCCTTGCACATGTATCTAATATCACATATTGTTGAAGAACCTGATTGAATCACACTCTCCAAAGTGCAAATGAATCAGAAACAAGTCCAAATGTCTTGAATGAAATCTTGATGTATGATCACCAATGAAGCTTTAAATCCTCCGAGAACGATTTTTAAGAGCACTTGTATTCAAAACTCAGAAAATCTGTTAGTATATGAAAAGTAGAATGTTATTGAATCAGGTTTTAAGTTAGGTTTATATAGAAAATTCAAATTTTGATGCAATTTCATCTATTATATTATCAACATAATCTATTATGCTTTTGCCTCTGTTTTAACATATTATTACACATGTATAATCGATTAATTCAACACTTATGCCTATAACTGCTTCTAACAGTCTTAATAGATTAGGCTTCCTATGTAATGGATTAAACTATGCTTTCAGTTTTAATCGATTACTAAACTTATGCAATCGATTATTTTGCCACTTAACCTAGTTAGTCATCCATTTGCCTTTCTTAATAAATTATGTTATGTATATAAATAGATTATACCTATCTCTCTGTTTTAATCAATTATGTAACTTATGTAATCGATTATAACATAGTGATTTGCTCCAGTTAAGTTTTCTATGTATTTTGGCTTAATCTAACATATTATACAATTTATGTAATCGATTATTATTACCAAAAACTAAATTTCTAATCTATTTTGGGCTTGATTCACTCATCATGAATGAATTTAAACATCTAACACTAATATGTTAAAGATATAAACACTTATTATGCCATTTTGTTGTGTAAGAAAGATTAAAATCATTATGAATCATGTAACCTATTCATCATTAAAAACCAAAATGTATGGAAGCTAGACCCCTATCAAAAAAGCTATATTCATTTATTTTTAAAGTTTGAGAACCAAAATGTATTAAAGTTTCAGACATAAACATATTTCAATTTCGTGTTAAAGTTAAGAGACCAAAAAATATATTTAACTAATTTTTTATAATGACGAAAAAAAAAATAAAGTGTAAAATACTAAACGATAGATTATCAACTTTTGAAATATAATTCATATATATTACTTAAATAAAAATATCAAAATTAGTTTTATAAACTAAAACAAGATCATTTAAATTTATTTTTTCATGAATATTTTATAAAATAACTTTTTTATGAAAAAGTTTAAATAATTTCTCTATTATTAATATATTATATTTATTAAAATTTTAAATTAATTTTAATTTTTTAAAGTTGGTGTCTAAAAATAATTTTAAACAAATATATATATATATATATATATATATATATATATATATATATATATATATATATATATATATATATGGGGTTTGTTAACACGTGTACGCCTGTTT